>NW_022900914.1:57297495-57312478 GCF_012274545.1 Fukomys damarensis
GGAAACATATTCATTAAACAATAAAAGTTATATATGAAAACCAAACTTTGGAGTTTGACTCATCCTCTACATAACTATAATTAATATGCAGAAAAAGTATGTGAATAATGTGCAGACTTTAACCCAAAGCACGAGTCCATGTAAAAAGAATCAAAGGAAATTCTAGAACTGAAAAATACAGTAACTGAAATTATATTATAAACATAATAGTTACTGTTAGTAGTGGATTGTCCTAAGAAGGACAGAAATTCATTTGGGTAAATACAAAGTAACTTGATTGAAGTGAAGAAAGTTTAATGCACAGAAAATTAAGAAAAGAAAAGGATAATTAAATGGCAGTGAATATTTATTTTTAAAAGTAGGATGCTGCCACCTACCTCACAAGCTCAAGGACTCAAGTTCAATCCCCAGTACCAAAAAAAAAAAAAAAAAAAAAGAAAGAAAGAAAAAAAAAGTAGGATGGATTCCTAGAATTAATTGAGATGAAGTAAAGTTGAAGAAATAGAATGACTGATGAATTCAAAAAAACAGAACTATCAAGTTACAAATACATAACAAAAGTTGGGTTGATATAAACTGTTGCATCAAGTTTGCATAATATGCAAACTACTGAAAATGAAATATAAGAAGTGACTGAAGGAAACCTTAGATGTTATACTTAAAGATCAGTATAAAAATTTGACCTCAGAGGAGAATAATACCACTGAAAAGATGCAAAGATATTTAAATGTAAAAAGAAAGTTAAGGTTCCACAAAGAGTGAATATAGCAACAAAAGTAAAAGAAAAATATAGAGATTCTCATTTTTTTATGATATGCATTTTTTAAAAAATGTCCTTGAGTATATGATAGTCATTCTTAAATAAAATTAAATCTAAATTAATTAGTTTAGAAATAAAGCACCCCAAACATAAACAGAATCAAATAGAAATTAATAACAGGAATATAGGAGCATAAATAACAATAATAGTCATGGCATAAAACAATAAAAATAAAATCACCTATGTTTATGAATACCTCTATCTATCCATCTATCTAATTAAAAAACATAATAGAAATAACATCAGGCAGAACGTGATAAAAATATTAAAATATTTTATAATCTAGTTCAGTCTGGAAAATGATAAACTATTAATTTATATCAGACTATAATAACTCAGTGATATTAATTCTAGAGTACAAAGACATAAAATTATATAACTGTATATAAAAGCTAATATGGAAAAACTGAAATCATGAACATAGTAGAGTAGGTGAAGCAGCTGCACAAAACAAATGAGGAACTAGAAGTAAATGAAGAAATAGTTAAAATGCATCTGTGATTATATTATTAAATTATTTAAATATTAAAATGTAATGTTAGAAAAACAAATTTACTCCAATCTTATTAAAACATATTAAATATAAATCACAGAATATTTATGTATAAAAGCTTGGAATAATATTCCATGGCAAGAAAATCCAACCCCCCAAAAAATCATACTTGCTTTATTAATCCTCAACACAACAGATATTAAATCTATAGAGTCACTGCTGAGGCAGAGGAACATTTTATAATAGCCAGAGAGTGGATCTACCAAGAAGATGCTACTTTCAATCTATGGACAGCTCACATCATAGTCTCAAATAATGTAATGCAAAATGTGAACATTTCTATGAAAGAAAAAAAACTGTTAACATCATACTCTCTAAAATCAGAAACAAGACAAGGATATGTGCTATCACAACTTCTGTTTAAAATAGTTCTTGAGACATTAGCTAGAGCAGTAAGAAAAGAAAAAAAATAAAAAGGATATGGAAAAGGAGAAATAAGATAAATTATTCTATTTGCTGATGACATGATTCTCTACATAAAATACCCAAAAATCTCCACCAAAATACTCCTAGAGCTAATATCCAAATTTGCCAGTGTAGTAGGATATAAAGTCAACACTCAAAAATCAACAGCATTCCTAAACACCAACAGCAAACCTAGTGAAAGGGAAATTAAAGAAATAATATCCTTCACAGTAGCATAGAAAAAATTGATAGGAATTAAGTGAAAGACCTCTACAGTGAAAACTTTAGTACTCTAAAAAAAAAAAAAAAAAAAAAAAAGGCTGAAAAGAACGTCTGCAAGTAAAAAGACATCCTTTGTTCCTGGATAGGCAGGACCAATATAGTCAAAATGGCCATACCTCCAAAACTCTTATACAGATTTAATACAATCTCAATCAAAATATCAATGGCATCCCTTACAGAATTGAAGAAAGTCACCCAGAAGAGACCTATAATGCCAAAACCAACTGTAGGCATCAAAAGCAAGGCAGGTGTGCCTGTGCAGCTCTTTTTATGGTGGGTCACTGGATGCGATCTGTGTATTCCTGCTCAGTTCTTGTTAACAAGATCTTCTCACACCCATGTTCATACCAGCACAGTTTGTAATGGCTAAAATTTGGAAACAGACCAATTGCCCATCAACTGGAGACTATATAAAGAAACTGTGGTGTTTTTTTTTTAATAATTGGAGACTCAGCCATCGAAAATGAGACACATTTATAGCTAAATGGATGCATATTGAGGCCATATTTTAAGTTAGATAAATTGGACACACATATGTAAATACCAAAGAGTATCTCTAGTTTGTGAAACTAAAAGTGTGAATAAGGATCAAAATATATAGCAGATAATGTGAAATAGGAAAAGAAGGCCCTAAGGGGAAGGGAAAATTGGAGGAATGGGGAAAGGAAAGAAAAGAATAGAATTAATATGAAAAAATGAAAAAAATGGAAACAAAGTTTTGGAAATAGGGAGGTTTGGAGGGGTTGAAAGGAGGGCAGAGAGATAGGACAAAATAAGAACCAAGACATTATGCAAAGGTATAAATTTCTAATAATGACTGTCATTATATTGTATACATAAATTGTACCAATAAAATTAAAAATATCAATTAAAAATTGATGAGCAATTGGGTTGCTTCCAAGTGTTAGCTATCACAAATTGTGCTATGAACATGGGTGCATATATATCACTGTAGTATGATTCTTTTAAATCTTTGGGGAAGATACCCAGCAGGTGAATACCTGGGTGAGATGAGACTTCCAATCCTAGTTCTTAGAGGTATCTCCATACTGATTTTCACAGGTGCATCCATCCACACTCCCACCAACAGTGGAGCAGTATTCCTTTTTCCCCACAGCCCTGCCAGCATTTGTTATTGATTGATTTCATGATAGCAGCCATTCTTTCTGGGATCAGGTGGAATGTCAGCATTGTTTTCATTTGCATCTCTCAAATGACCAGTGATATTAAACATTTTTATATGTTTATTTGCTATATCTACTTTGTCTGAGAAATGTCTGTTCATTTCAGATGCCCATTTTTGGATTGGGTCTTTAAATTTGGGAGGTCTGATTTTTTTTTTTTGAGTTCTTGCTATATTCTAGATAGTAGACCCTTCTCTGAAGAAGAGCTGGTAAAATTTTTTTCCCACATTTTGGATTATCTTTTCACTCTGCTGGTTGTTTCTGTTGCTGTGCAGAAGCTTTGTAATTAAAAGACATCCCACTTGATGATTGTGCTACTTCACAAGCACTGAGGTTTTGTTCATAAAATCCCATCCTACAACATTGACTTCAAGAGTCCTACCTCACCTCTCTTCCATTTGATTTAGTGTTTCTGTATTAATAGTTAGATATTTAATCCCTTTTGATTCTAATTTAGTGCATGGTTAAAGATATAGTCTTTGACAAGTTAAAACCTGTTTTTTCCAGCACCATTTATTAAAGGAGCTATCTTTCTGCAAATGAGGTTGTTTGGCTCCTCTGTCAATGATGAGGTGGCTGAGTGTATCTGAACTTGTTTCTGCATCTTCTAATCTGTTTTGCTGGTCCTTAGTCTGTTTTTTTGCCACTACCAATCTGTTTTTATCACAGTAGCTTTGTAATTTAGTTTCAAGTTGTGGGTTGTGATACCCTCTACCTTGTCTTTATTGCCTAGAATTGCTTTTGCTATTCTAGGTCTTTTGTTGTTCCAAATGAATTTTCAAGTTGTTTTTTCATGGTCTTTGAAATATGCTGCTAGGATTTCAATTGGGATTGCACTGAATCTGTATAGCAGTTTTAGAAATATGGCCATTTTCACTATGTTGGATCTTCCTACCCAGGAGTTAGGGATATCTTCCCATTTTCTGATATCATTTTGAATCTCTTTTTTTTCAGAGTGCTATCATTTTTAGAGTAGAGTTCTTTGATTTTTTTCATTATGTTGATTCCTAAATATTTCAAGTTTTTGGATGTTATTGTGAAAATAATTGATTGTCCCACTTCTCTCTCAGTGAGCCTGTTTTTGATGTAAAGAAAATCTATTGATTTTTGTGTGTTGACCTTGTATGCAGCTACTTAACTGAATTTGGTTATTAAGTTGAGAAGACATTTCGTGGAACTCTTAGGGTCTTCTATATAGAGTATTATGTCATCTGCAAAGAGTGATAATTTAACCTCTTCATTTTCTATCTTTATGCCTTTTTCTCTCTTGTATAATTGCTGTGGCTAATGTTTCCAGAAGTATACTGAAAAGGAGTGGTGATAGTGGACATCCTTTTCTTGTTCCTGATTTTAGTGTGAAGGATTTCAGTTTTTGACCATTTAGTATGATATTTGCTGTTGATTTTTGATAGATGGTTTTTATCAGATTGAGTTAGAAAATGTCTATTCCAGCTTTTAGAGGGTTTTTATAATGAATGCACGTTATTATTTACCAGCCTTTTGTCTAAGATCAAGTGTACAATGAATGAATGTTGAATTTTGTAGAATACTTTTTCTGCATCAATTGAAATGATAATATGGTGTTTATCCTTGGCTCTATTAATATAGTGTATTACATTTATTTATTTCCATATGTTGAACCATCCATACATCCCTGTGATGAATGCCACTTGGTCACGGTGCATGATCCTCTTGATGATCTTCTGTATCTATTTGCCAGTATCTTATTAAGGAATTTTGTATGCTCATTAGTAAGACTGGCCTATCATCCTCTTTTTTGGTTGGGTCTTTCTCTGCTTCAGGGATCAAGGTGATCCTTGCTTCCAGGAATGAATTTTGGAGTATTGCATCTCTTTCAATTTCACTGAAAAGTTTAAACAGTAGTGGCAATAGTTCCTCTCTAAATGTATTGTAGAAATCAGCAGTGAAGCCATCAGAACCCAGACTTTTCTTAGTTGATAGAATTTTTATTATGTTTTCAATTTCATTGAGATTGATTTCAATTTCATTTCACTTTATTGATATTTGGTTGTTTAGAATTTTAGGTCTTCTTTGTTCAACTTGGTAATTCTTACAAATCTAGGAATCTGTCTATTTCTTCTGTATTTTCCATTTTATTGACATATAGGTTCTTAAAGTAGGTATTGAGCCTCTGGATTGCTACTGTTTCTGTTGCAATTTCATGTTTTTCATTCCTAATTGCATGGATTTGGGCATTTTATTTCATTTTTCTGATAAGTTTGGCAAAGGGTTTGTCAATTTTGTTTATTCTTTCAAAGAACCAATTCTTAACTTCATTTTTTTTAAAAAAAATATTTTGTTAGTCTCCATTGATTTCTTCCCTGATCATTATAATTTTCTCCCTGTATGAGCATTGGGTTTGTCTTGCTCTTCTTTTCCTAGAAGTTTGAGGTTCACTATCAGGTTGTGTAACTGAGCTCATTCTGTTTTCCTAATATGAGTATTCACTGCTATAAATTTCTCTTGTAAGACTGCTTTCATTATGACCCATAGATTCCAATATTTTGTATTGTCATTTTCATTTAATTGTAGGAACTTTCTGATTTCTTCTTTAATTTCCTGTGATGTATTGGTTATTCAGAAGTGTGTTGCTCAATTTCCCTATGTTTATGACATTCTTGTGGTTTCTTTTATTATTGATTTTGAATTTCATCACATTATGTCTGATAATACACAGAGGATAACTTCAGTTCATTTGCTCTTGTTTAAATCTGTAAGTATGTGGTCTAATGTGGAGACTGACCTATGTGTAGCTGAAAAGAATATGTATTGTGATTTTGTGGAATGAAACACTCTGTATACATCTGTTAAGTTCATTTGTTCAAGAGTTTGATTGATTTCTACTATTTCATTGTCCATTTGATCTATCTATTTGTGACAGTGAGATATTGAGGTTCCCCACTACTACTGCATTAGTGCTTATATGATATTTCATATTCATTAGCATTTGTCATATAGTTTGGTGCACTAGAGTTTGGTGAATATATATCAATGATTGTCATCTCTTCCTCTTGGATTATTCACTTTAGATGAATGTAATGTCCTTCTCTGTCTCTCAACCAGCTTTCATTTGAAATCCAACTGATCTGCAAAGAGGATAGCTACTCCTGCTCTGGGTGCTTCTTGTCCAATGAGAATTGTTTTCCACCATTTAACTTTCAGTCTATGAGTTTCTTTTTGAATTAAGTGTGTTTCTTCTATGCAGCATATCATTGGATCTTACTTCTTGACCCATTCTGCCAGTCTGTTTTCTTTTAATTTATGAATCAAGACCATTTGCATTGATGATTATAACTGATACATATTGACTTATCCTTGTAATGACTTCTCTTTTTGTTGGATTTACCCCTTTGCATTTAATTTCTTATCATGCCTAATGGATTCATTCTGCTGGGATTCCTGGGGTTGTGATCCTCATTGTCTTTTCCTAGGATATTTTTTAAAATTTCTTGGAGTGCTCTTCAGTATTCATGAATTTTACCAGGTTTTCTTTATCATGAAATTATCTTATTTTTCCATCAATTCTGATAGATATTTTTGTGGGGTCCATCAATCTGGGTTGAAGGGTGTTTTCCTTTGGGGCTTGAAATAGTCACTCCAAGCTCTTGTTGCCTTGTGGGCTTGTTATGAGAAGTCTGCTGTGAGGAGGAAATGTAATATTTTTCAAATAATCAAATATTTTAAATACCTAGGAATAAACATAATAAATATACTTGTTTTAGAAAAATGTGTAATATTATCAAGAGAAAATTAATGAAATGAAAGCAATGAAAAATTAGTGAATTGAAATTCAGTTGTGTACATATTTTTCTTCATATTAATATATGGGTTCATACCCATATATTAACTCCAATTAAAATTCTTTCATGGTTTGTATGCATGTAAAATCTGACAAGAATATTTTAAAATATCATAGAAAAAAAGGGCAAGAATAATCAAGTTACAATAAATGAGTTAATTTATGACTATGAATAGTGTAAAGCATACATTGGCAAATAATCAGTTTTTCTGTTGAAGATTCTACTGAGCAAGACAACAGCATTTTTAATATTTAAGGAAACAAAAAACAATAAGTACCTGTTAGTAAAGATAGACATATTATAGGTTATATGTGGTGATATATTTGTATTTATGATTTTATCTCATGGAAAGTAAAACAATTAAAAATTACAGAGCTGGGGATTTAACTCAGTGGCACTGCACCTGCCTGGCAAGTGCAAGGTCCTGAGTTTGATTCCAGGTGCAAAATATTTTAAAAATTACAATGAGTGAAAACATAAAATATTGTAAAATAGTAAATTAGAAGTTGGGTACATCTTTGATAATCACTTTGGAAATATATAAACTTACTGGACACATGTATTGATAGCATTTCTTTCTCTTCTTCATTTACAAATATGCTTGGAAAATTAAAACAAGAGTCCTGATTTCATTTCTTTTGAGTAATAACCAAATTTATCACACACACACAGATTAAATGTCTGGTGGCCTACACATTTTTATTTCTAAAGTTACCCAAATCACAAGGCCTCGATAAAATTACAGAGTTTATGAACCACTTTTCTGATATGCTGGTGCATTGAGACAAATATTTTCTGTCCCTTCTTAGTTTCTCTTGAATGAGTTCAGTTTTTCTTTTTTTTTGGGGGGGGAACATATTGTAATTTTCTCCCTTTCTGATTCATATGTAAGGATTCTATGGCATCAAGTATACTGTCTGGCTTGTTGGACCAAGATTTGGAATCTGCATATCAAAAATGTTGACATTTCTTTTAATGTGCCAATGTTTTCTTTACTATTTTTATTTCTTTGTTTTTCTTTCATAATTTTATTTTTATTAGTACTATGTTTGTATTATATAATTACATTCATCTTGGTGAGTTGGTACATGTACATAATACATCTTAATTATTTTTATGTCCCTTTCCCTTCCTCTCCTTTCATGTTTTGGTCCTCTTACTCTTTGAAAGAGATCTATCTCTCTATTATCTACATTGTATTCTGGGTATTTTGTTTGTTTGTTTGTTTTAGTACTGGGGATCAAACTCAGGCCCTTGCACTTGAGAGACAGTCACCAGAACCACTGAGCTAAATCCCTGGCTGTATTATGTTATTTGATTGATTAATGTTTTTGAATTCTCACATAGAGACACTATGCTTCATTTAAGACTGTATGTCTGGGGCTGGGGAATTGTGGTTCTGCCACCTGCCTTGCAAGTGCAAGGACTGGGAGTTCTATCCCCAGTCCAAAAAAATAAAATAAAATAAAAGGTTGTATATCTGATTTATTATATTTAACAATATGGTCTTAAGGTGAATCCATTTTCCTATAAATGACTCAAATTTATCTTTCATCATAACACAGAATTACTCCATTGTGTATAAATACCACATCTTTATTATCCATTTATCTCTTGGTGGACATAAAGTCAACTTCCAAGTCTGATATTATTAATTGTGCTGCTATGAATATGGATACATATGTATGGCTGTAATATGATGTCTTTAACACTTTGGGGACTGTATTTAGATGGGCAATAGTTAAAACAAATGGAATTTCTATTTTTAGTTTTGAAAGAAACCTCCAACCTGATTTATAAAGGGGTTGTGCAAGTTTAGAACCACACTAACAATGTAGGAAGGTTCCTTTTTGCCATCAGCCTGGCCAGCATTTGATTTTTTTTATTTCTATATGATAGTCATTTTTTCTAGATTAAGACGGAATCGCTGTAACTGCTTTAATTTTGCATTCTCTAATGTTGAAACATTGTTGTCCATTAATTGTGTAAATTTATATCACAATGAGATTTTGAAAGGTGGGAAGAGAATGACTTTAATCTTTCTTCCATTAACTATGACCAGTTAAAAGTTCTTGCAGTACTTCTGGAAGGAACATGTGCAATATAGACTTGTTCAGCTGTCTTGCTCTCTCCTTGGCACTTTGGGAGGCACTTTTGGAGCTGAGCACACTGTACTAAGCTCCAGTTACATAGTTGCCTACTTCATTTGCTTTCCATGTTTCCTTTAGCTTTATGAATTTGGGCTTTCATATCCAACTAACAATGTTTCATGAAATGATCTTTGCCTAAGGATCTTCTTTCCAGGGAAATTGTGAGTGGACAACATCTAAGTCCTTCATCACTGGGAATTTCTTTTTATTGTTATTATTATTTTTTGAGACAGGGTCTCACTATGTGCTTGAGACGACTGACCTGGAACTCACTATATAGCTCAGGCTGGTCTCAAACTCACAGCAATCCTCCTGCCTCAGCCTCCTGAGTGCTGAGATTACAGTCATGCTCCACCACACCTGGCTCAACACTGAGAATTTCACACAATAAGACAGAAATATTTCCTTGGCAATATCCATAGTTATATTTTTATTGATAAAGTTATTATTAGTACTAATATTAGCAGGAGTATTAATATTATTCCTTTGGTACTGGGAATTGGATTTGGAACCTTGTTCTTGCAAGACAGGTGGCAGAACCACTGCGCTAAATCCCCATTCAGAGAAAATGTTATTTTACAATGAACATCTATCAGGGGAGAACAACAGAGGGAGAGAGCTTGTTGTGATTCTTTATAGATATCTATGTACATTGAATCAAGTTTTTAGGACAAAGAATTGGTAATATATGGAAATAAAAATTGGATGCAACTATCAGAAAGCAGATATTGCATTTTCTGAAATTCATGTATAAAGTTCATATTATTTTACTTTTATACCAAATGTGACTATGTAGGGAAAACTACATTTTCATCGCAAATAATTATCATTTAGTTCAATTTTATATCTAAGCAAAAGAATTAAACACATGTTGGAATGAAACAATATCTACTGTACATTCTGAATTTTGCAGACTAGATAAACAAATGATACTCAGAGTTTAATTAATATTCTCATTTCTTCCTTTTGGAATTATTCTTTGCCAACTATCCCACAGTTGAATATAACTTGCAATGTGTGAATATTTTAAGTTCACTAAAGTGAAAAATAAGACATTTGCTACTAATATAAAACTTTATAGAGGTGTGGGTACACAAAAACGGTACTTTGTCGCTTCTGAATATATACTTCAATTGTCTCATACTATTAGATGTGAAGATTACATGATTTGTATTTTCATATTCAAGTTAATTACTTAATTCTATAACCAGTAGATACATGTATAGCCATTAATTCCCAGACAAGTAGCATTCTAATTTCTGGGAATATTGCTAAAAATATTTCTAAAAGGATCTCATTCTATGCAACTTACCATCAAACAGAAAGAAAAACATGTGATTCATTGGGGAAGATGCAAACAATTTAATAAATAAGATAGATGAAGGTATGACATGATACATTTATGGAGTTTGAGAGGTGTATAACATATTTGAAGTTTAGGCTCTATAAGGAAGGGAAAGAAGAGAACCAAACAAAAAAATCAAATGGAAATCAACTATAAATATTCATGTGCAAAATGGAGCTGAAAGATTTCTAGGATACTCATGAACAAAAAGAAGTAACTAGGAGTACACATGTATAGGTTAGTCTCCTGGATATCTATTTGAAATGGTTTAAGGGATTCCATTTCTTTCCTATGTTGGGCATTCATTGCTTCCATTTCTTTCTTATACTGGGCCTTCATGGCTTCTATCATGGTCCTGAGTTCATCTATGTTTTTGTCAGTTTCTGTTCTAGAGTCTCAAATCATGATTTTCATTTTGCTCACTATCTCTATGGTTACCTGGTAATTTATTTCTGTTTTGAATTTTTCTAGAGCCTGATTGATCTGTTTTGGTACTTTCTGTGCTGTAAGTTTAGAGTGTTCTGGTGGTTCACTGTCAGATTTTTTAATCCTCATTTGCCCTACTATTTGCTATTCGTAACCTTGAAATCTGTCTTTTGTCTTGCTTAAGTGTTTTCTCATTTTTATTTTTGTTGTTGGGTTGTCCTTGGTTTAATTTCTGGATTATTACTTAAATCTTCCTGACCTAGTTGTGCTTTAGTTTTTGAGTCTCTAATGACACATAGACAGTCTCATTTTCTTAATATCAGAGAAGAAAACTCATTAAATCAATCACAATCCTTTAGCCCAATTGATACAATCAGCAACACAATAGGATCAAGCACAACTTACAAATTGACCATTCATGGTAGTCATTAATCTATCACCTTTAAACCATGTGAATTAAATTAAAATCAAGAAGCAGCCCAAAATATATTTGCAGTGAATAAACTCTTCAATAAAGCATCTTTACCATTTAGGGTGGGGGCTTAGACAGAGTTATGATGAGAGGAGTATATAACTAAAAGAATTGGAGAAGGTTTCAAGTGAAGCCAGAGGGCATACAATGACTATACAACCTTTAGGAAACTGTTGAAGCCAAAAGGGAAAGACAGAGTGAAAGAATAATGACAAGAATTAACCAGTTAACAGTAATAGGGCTTACTTTCCCGTGAAACTATTGACCCTTGAGTGAGGTAAAATGAGATAAGAAAAGAACATAAAGATAAAAGAACAAAATGCTAAAAGAAGAAATCTGAGTTAGGGCAGGAAAAGGAACAGAAAGGGAGATGAGGAATAATATGGGGAGTAACAGACTGAGTAGGGAAAAGGGGACTGAAAAAAGAAAGATTTTGTAGAGTGGAGTGAGGAAAAGAAAGAAAAGAAAGAATTTGAAGGGCTTCTTTCAGACTATATCTCTGCTGTCATAATATACAATGTCTGCAGCCATGTGCAGACTAAGTCCTTTGATCTCAGCTAGCTGATGGCAGACCCCTGAGATTCCAACTGATTTTGGGTTGCAAGGCCCAAATTGAGTTCCCTGACCTCCTGTAGGTTTGAACTCCACACAGTTCTACCACAGGTTCCCTTTGCCCTTTCTTTAAAGATGTTCAAAGTTGGGAGCTCAGAAAAATGCCCTTTATGACCACCTGTGCCTCTGCAGAGTGGATCCAAGGACTTGCACAAGCAGGAGGTCTGACTGGGGTGGGGCTCCTGTGCAGAAAGCTAGTCCTCACCAATTGGGCCCAGGCAGGCAAGGGAGAGAATGGATTTCAGAGCAGCTGTCCCACACCTCTGCCTCCCACCTTCCTCCTGCTGGATGCTGCTGGTGGCACAGGCAGGGGAGCCACATGTATAGATTAATATAACAAAGGTCTGGGTAACTGTTTTGCCTTTGTGCATAGCTGGAGCATTCTGGATTCATATTTCCACCTGTTAGTATATTATAAAATACTGGATGAGAAATAAAACTCAAAGATTGTTTTATCACATTATAGTTTTAGACCCATAAATAGTCGGGGCCACAACCATACCCAATGAAACTAAGAGAAATGGGTAATCTCTCAGAAGTTGAAGATAATTTGTTGTCAGTAGAAAAAAAAATTAATCTCCTAACTTCCTAGCACACCCCTTCTCCTACATCAAGGATTATCTCTCTCACTCTTTATTCCTCTATTTAATCCTCAATGTGTATCAGAGATAACCTGAAGCCACAAGCAGGACTTGTGGTTAATAGTGAATCATGACAGAACATTCACTTGTTCTGAGGAAAGGCAAATAAGGGGAAAAATAACGTATGATTTAACATGAAATCCAATTATTGTCTCTGCTTTATTTCCACAAGCCCTGTTGGAACATCACAGACAGCTCCAGGCATATTGTTTACACTTTTGAATTGTTACTTACCATCCAAAGGTAGTGGAGATAACTTCTGTGATTGTTATGATAATCTCCTAAACCTTGTGTTTATTCAGGGTTAATGTACCTTTTAAAAGCTCCTGCATTTATCCTGTCCTACTCAGGTGGGGGTAAACTTGTATATAACAAGGCAGGAAGGAGTAAAGGGAACCAAGAGAAGTCATGTTTGATGCTGTGATTAACAACTATTGTCTTAGGGGGTGAAGGGAGGGCAGGGAAAAGGGGAAAACATGAAAACCAAGACCTGCTATGTAAAGGCACAAGATCCCAATGATGAATGTAACTGTACTGTATACCTAAAATGTACCAATAAACTCAATTAAAATTAAAAACTATTGTCTTCCCAACAATGCTTTCAAGTAACTGTGAGCTCAAGGAGAATAAAATGGAAGATAAAGTCCCTCTCTCATCATTTAGTTGGACCTTAAATTATGATGAAATTAACAATAAACCAGGGGAAGTAAAAAGGTCACATTCCATTTTGTCTAGTTTCCTCATCCTCTATTAATTTGTTACTGTAATAAATACCTAAGACAATCAGCTCACAAAGGAAAAGGGTTGATTTTGGCTCACATTTTTGAAAATTTCCATCCATGATTAGCTGGCCTTCTTATTTCTGGGCCGATGACGAAGAAGAACATCACAATAACAACAGGGCAAATCATTCACTTTATGGCCTTGATGTGACATAGAGAAGCAGAGGAAGGGACTGGATCCCAAAACCCGTTTCAAAGGCACGACCCCAATGTTCAGAAACTACTAGGTATCTCCTCTTCAAGGTTCCACCACCTCCGGGTAACACCATGGCTTGTGGACCATACTTTAAGAACACAGGTGTTTAAAACATATAGCCCCTATTATAAAATCCATAGCATCCTTGCCTCTAGTACCCCAGGTCCCTTGCCCATCTCACAGAGCAAAGTGCACTTTGTCCATCTTCAAGAGGCCCCAAAGATTTAACAGCTCCAATATTTCTCAACATAGGATATAGGGAGTTCGATTTTTGTGAAGATGAGAATAGAGTATGGGTATGGGGGAAAAAAAAACAAAACAGGACTGTGTGAAGATGAAAAGGAAGGAAAATGGATCTAAATGCAATTTGTATCTCTACCAATACCACATGAGAAATATATTCATCAAGTATCACAAATGCATACTAGTATTTTTAAATATGTGTATAACAATAAGTTGAAATAACATTTGAGACTCAAACCTAGCTCTGAGCCCCTATAAAAATCAAAATCAAAATAATATACTTCTAGATACACTGGCACCAGGATAAGGATTCTTATAAAAGAAAGAAAAAAAGGAAATAATAAAAATGATGAGAGAGAAAAGATCCAAGTAACACTGAAGTCCAACAGGGCAAAATTTAAATCCCATCTCCATAGTCAGGCACCGTGGCCATGCTAGTGGGATGTGAGTCCTCAAGGGCTTGGGTAGCCCAGCTTCTATGCCTTGCTGGTTGCAGCTCACATGCCCAGTCCTCAGCTGGCATCATGCATTGCTCTTGCTCCCTCAGCAAGCTTCTCATTTTCTGGCATTTGGAACTACCTGGCCTGTCCACCGTAACAATGTCCACCGCACTCGCTCAGCTCCACCTGCCACTCTGCCAGGGGCTGTTTGCACTGCTCAGCTTCCTAGGCTTTCCTTCACAGTCTTGACGGGAGCCTCCATGACCCCATACCTCTTACACATACATTTTTTTATATTGTCCAAAGTGTAAAACCCTTCCAGTGACTGTCCACATATTTAATCTTAAATATCATTTAAAGCAAAGACTAAATATTATTTACTTATTTAAGTACAAACCTAGAGTACTGAATTAGTTCAACAAGTATCTGTGGGATCAATAAATTAATTTTCATCACAAATTGCCACTCTACTATGAAAAAAGAAATTTCTGGGGAACAACATGGGTTGGCTCATCTGAGGAAAATCACAGCTCCATTTATTTAATTTCTCAGATTTAGTTGAGTAATCTTGACTTTCTTAAGGTTTGGAAGTGGTTATCAGAGAGTAGTGG
>NW_022900914.1:57312559-57362026 GCF_012274545.1 Fukomys damarensis
GTCTAGTGAGGGGATTTTCCTGTAGTCAAAATTTTAATAAAATGAACAATTTCCAGTGATCAGGATTTTCAGAGCTTTTTTCCCAAAAGTGAGGATTTTTAGCCAGTTGAGAAATGTATAAATCTTTCTATATATTTACTTTGCATTGCTTAGGAGAAAGGAGAGCTCATAAATTTAATATATGGAATAAATTATAATTAATAGTTTATACAGCAGAAATATTGCTAATCTTGTTTGAATACCTGAACAGAGAAAGCCAAAGGCCACTATCCATAATAATATATCCTTTAGTAGCTCTTATAAGATTATCTTTAAAACTTAGAATATTCAAAATAAAAAGTTTTGTTGATTCTCATGTAATGTTATAGGTCACATCAAATAAGTGTTTTTCTCTTTTATTTTACTATGCACCAATTCTTTGAGATATTCTCAAGTCCTACTCATCTTTTAGTATTCTTCATGGAAGAAATTTTCAGTTTATGTTACCATCTTCATTTGCCCATATCATATAAAATAATGTTACTGGCAAGTTGGATAAGATTTGGTTATACTCATCTAGTAGATGTTTGAAAATAGAACTATTAAATGGTATTGCTATAACAGGAATATATTTTTATGACTGAGATCAATCCAGTTTACCCTTAAAATATATTCTGACAGCACATTGAAACATAATAGAAACATATATTTTTTTTTTCCATGAAGCTCTGGCTGTACACATCTCCAGAAAAAAATTATTACCTTGTCATATAAAAGTACATCATCCTTGTTCTGCTCTACATATACAATTGTGATTCAGTGGTAACTAAGTAGGAAGTATCCAAGTGTGTTTTAAATTTTAGACTTTATAAGGATTTATTTAAGTATGATAAAATAATTAGTATGGTGAGTTTGCCTCCCCCCAAAAAAAAGTTGGGCTTTTTTTTTTCAGTGTCTAGAAGGGAGTACTTGGTTAGAATAAGAAATGACTGATTCCTTGGTAGAATGGCTCTTTTCAATTCCCTTTACTGAAAACACAGGTTAGTTGGTGTTATGTTTGTTCATTTATCTTTCCTCATGATAACTGGTAGTCAGTTTCCATTTTTAGGCCTACTTTTAATCCTCATTTTACTGCATCTTGGAGAATTCCTACCTTATACAATCATTTTAGAGATGAATATCTCAAATGGTGATACAAGTCATATTTCTCATTGACACAAGGTTTTCTTCACAAATTACCTTTTGAACTAAGTATTTTCCACTTGGGGAAAATGGAAAACTTTAATAGGAGGCATAAGATCTGATGAAAATATACAGTACATTTTTAATCATAGGAAGGTTCCCATTCAATCTAATAAACTAAATTGTTAACCCACCTTCAGTTCTGGTACTGATGATTAAGGGATTGCATATGGTCAGACTGTTTTATTTCTCCATAATATTAAAGTTAAAATTCTTTACAAATTCAATTATTCTCAGAGGTTACTTGCCAAAAATAAATGTTCTGTTCTCCACAAACTTCCCTATTTGTTAATGAGAACTACTTTATTAATTCAACAGATAATTCCCACACCAAGAATTATTTTAAACAGTGGGATATATTATGAAGTAGGCAATACCCTTTTTTATATGGCACATATTTTCTAGATGCATAATTAAATAATTAATAAATAAGCAAGCTGGGTGTGATGGCATACACCTGTAATCCCAGCACTTGGGAGGCTGAGGCTGGAGGATCGCTGTGACTTCAAGAGCAGCCTGGGCTCCATAGTGAGTTCCAGGTCAGTCTCAACTACATAGTGAGACCCTGTCTCAAAAAAAAAGCAAACAAACAAAATAAAATAAAATAAATAATCAAATAACATCTAATGAGGAAACAATCAGTATTCAGAAACTTGAAACAAGGTAAATATCTCTGTAATCAGGATCTAAGGCATTAGGAGGAGACCAGAACTGAGGATAGGGGGGTTAATGAAGACTGTTAAGAAGAGGGCCAGAGCAATAGGCACACAAATCAAGTGAAGGAGCTAGTTCCCGGGAGAGCTAGTGGAACAACAATAAGTTTAGAGGTAGATGGAGTACCTTATGAAAGATTCTGTAGGTATAGAATCTAGAATGATTTGGAAGAGAAACTTTATATGTCCTAAAATGTTTATGGGGGGAAACCTTGCAAAAAAGCCTTCTAAAATGGCAGCTCAAGGTGACAAAAATATGTCCGCCACATATTCCTTAAGGATATCACTGGTCCTCGGTGCAGGCTCAAAAGGGAAAAAGAGCTAATCTTTGGTGATAATTGTTCTCTATTTCAAAGCCTTCAAATAATACTCAAGTCTGTACTGGCCACAGAAATAAAAAGAGCTATCTCAACTACAGTGAGACCCTGTCTCAAAAAAAAAGCAAACAAACAAAATAAAATAAAATAAATAATCAAATAACATCTAATGAGGAAACAATCAGTATTCAGAAACTTGAAACAAGGTAAATATCTCTGTAATCAGGATCTAAGGCATTAGGAGGAGACCAGAACTGAGGATAGGGGGGTTAATGAAGACTGTTAAGAAGAGGGCCAGAGCAATAGGCACACAAATCAAGTGAAGGAGCTAGTTCCCGGGAGAGCTAGTGGAACAACAATAAGTTTAGAGGTAGATGGAGTACCTTATGAAAGATTCTGTAGGTATAGAATCTAGAATGATTTGGAAGAGAAACTTTATATGTCCTAAAATGTTTATGGGGGGAAACCTTGCAAAAAAGCCTTCTAAAATGGCAGCTCAAGGTGACAAAAATATGTCCGCCACATATTCCTTAAGGATATCACTGGTCCTCGGTGCAGGCTCAAAAGGGAAAAAGAGCTAATCTTTGGTGATAATTGTTCTCTATTTCAAAGCCTTCAAATAATACTCAAGTCTGTACTGGCCACAGAAATAAAAAGAGCTGCACACATCAACTACTTTTCTTTTTTCTTTCCCTTTCATTGTGTTTATTAGTACATTTTAGGTATACAGTACAGTTACATCCCTCATTGGGATCTCGCACCTTTACATATTTTGGTTCATAATTTTCCACATATCCCTGCCCTCCCCTCACTCCCTCTACCCTTCCCTATTTACAAAGACTTTGTTTCCATTTTTTCCTTTTTTTTATATTTCTCTTTTTCTTCCTTCCTTTCCCCTACTCGTCCCACTTCCCTTACTTCTTTTCTTCCTATTTCACATTATCAATTATACAATTTGAACCTTATTTACACTTTCAGTTTTTCACACCAGAGAAACCAGTATTTACACGTATGTCCTATTTATCTCACTTAACAGACCTTTCTTCTAGGCCAGCAGGTTTCTCAAAAATAAAATGATGGGCTATGAGTCAAATTTCTCAAAATAGCTATTTTTCAAATGTCTCATATATCCACAAATAAAATTTTTAAACATTTATACAAACATATACAAAGAGCTAGATTTACGTATTCTTCAGGGACTGTCAAATGTTCAATGCTCTCCTCTCACACAGTACATAATTTTGCCAACACAAATGTATCTAAAAATGAGAACTAAATTATGATTACTTTAATTCCCTCCAAAAAGCATGCATTGCTCACTTGTTTTATTCAATTATAAATTTCAGAGATAAGAAAAGGTGATTTATCCAGAATTATAATATCAACATAATTCCAAAGACACATGATGACCTCTCTCTCTCTTTCTCTTCTCTCTCTCTCTCTCTCTCTCTCTCTCTCTCTCTCTCTCTCTCTCTCTCTTCTCAGTCCTTTAATGCCAACAAGAGGTATTCTCTACCTTCATACACATCTTTCCAAAGACCAACAGACAGGTTCCATATATATATATTATTTCTCCTTTCACAAATATGGACTTGCATCACTACACAGTCCTGTTGTTTTCTCTTCACATTTATTTTGCTGCAATTTTTCACATATTTTATCTGTAGAAACTGTCAAGACATTTACACATTTTTTTAAAAAGTGGTGTGCACAGTACGGTGAGTAGTAGCCCAGATGAAGAAGACCTGTGATTATAATCAATGTGACTGCCCCAGCATGTGAAAAGTGTGCTAGACATACATTGGTTGTTTGAAGTTTGGCTGGCATGATTGTTTCCTCTTATATTACCAATGTTTTGTGATAAGTGCTGAAAATTGTCATATTACATACTGCCTAAATGGCTTAATATTGTTTTTTTCTGAATGGGAAAAATATGTTTATTTCCCGTACACAGACAATGCTAACATACACCCTAGCATTTTCTTACACTATAGGAATCCGTGAAACATATTTTTTCCTAGAAACTTAAAAGGCATTTTCCCTCATAATTGTTTATAGATAGCACACTTTTGTTTGAACTGATATTATTATTCAATTTATTATTATTTATTATTCAATTGCTTAATTCTAAAAGATTTTCAAATTTCTACATATTCATAAAGACCTCATTCTGAACATGTTATTTCAAGTAAGTACAAAATATTTTCAGTATATATTCAGTCAAAATTATTCTTGCCAGACTTTATCTCAATACTATATTTTAGGACTGAAGCTTAATTTTCTTGTCAGATTTTACTCTCTGGGAGACATGCATAAGCATGGAAAGCCTCAAACATGAAGTCACATAACTTGTTAATTTTACTATATGTTACAGTTTGGATCTAAATTGTTTCCCAAAAGGCTCACAGTTTCAGAGTTGAGCTTTTGAAAAGTGACTAGATCACTCATCCTCCACTGATGAGTTCCTCACTGAATGTAGTTTTAGGAGATGGAGATCTTCCTTTTTTTTTTTTTTTGTTTTCTTAACTTCTATTAATTTTATTGGTATATTTAATGTACACAGTATAATGACATGCATTTTTTGAAATTTGTACCTTTATATATTTAATCTTGATTCTTATTTTCCCCTTTCACCTGCCCTCCCTTTGACTCCTCTCTCCCTCTGAATATACAAAGACTTTGTTTCCATTAATTTTTCTTTTCTTGCATTAATTCCATTCCCTTCTTTCCTTTCCACTATCTCTCCCATTTCCCCTTCCCCTTTGTCTCATTTTTTCCTACTTCATATTATCTATTATACCTTTTAGTCCTTATTTATATTTTCAGTTTCTCACACTAGAGAAAATATTCAGTATTTGCACAAGTGTCCTATTTCTTTCACTTAACAGTACCACCTCAATGTGCATACATTTAGCTATAAATTTATCTAATTTATTATTTATCACAACTTAATAGTGTTCCATTTTATTTAAAAACCACATTTTCTTTATCCAGTCTCCAGGTGATGGGCAATTGGGCTGCTTCCAAATTCCAAATAAAAATTGTGCTGCTATGAACATGGAGCACATATATCACTGACATAAGATATTTTTATTTATTTAAGGAAAATACCCAGTAGGGGAATAGCTGGTTCAAATGGGACTTCCAATCCTAGTTGTTTGAGGTATCTCCATATTGCTTTCCACAGTGGTTGCACCAGTCTACAGTCACTGAGAGAAAAGTGGGGCAATCAATTCATTTCACAATACCATGCAAAAATTGAAATACCTAGGAATCAACCTAATGAAAGAAATGAAAGACCTCTACTCTAAAAACTATAGCACTCTGAAGAAAGAGATTGAAAGGGATATCAGAAAAATGGGCCTTGTTCCTGGGTAGGAAGATCCAACATAGTGAAAATATCCATACTTCCAAAACAGCTATATAGAGTCAACACAATCCCAATTGAAATACTAGTAGCATACTTCACAGAACATGAAAAAACAATCCAAAAATTTATTTGGAACAATAAGAGACCTAGAATAGCAAAAACAATTCTAGGCAATAAAGACAAGGTAGAGGGTATCACAACCCACAACTTGAAACTAAACTAAAAGCTACTGTGATAAAAATAGATTAGTACTGGCAAAGAAACAGACTGAGGACCATCAAAACAGATTAGAAGATTCAGAAACAAGTCCAGACACACTCAGCCACCTCATAGCTCAAAAAGTTGCTCAGCACCCTCACTGCAGGAAAGATAGCCTCTTTAATAAATGGTGTTGGAAAAAATGGGTTTCAACTTGCCAAAGATTAAAACTAGACCTATATATTTCACCTTGCATTAAACTAAAATCAAAATGGATTAAAGATCTAAATATTAAAACATAAATACTAAATCAGCTGGAAGAGAGGTTAAATAGAACTCTCGAAGACTTTGTTGTAGGAAAAGACTTTATGAACATAACCTCAGTTGCTTTTGAACTAGAACAGTCAACAGGTGGGATGTCTTCTTATGAAAAAGCTTCTGCACAGCAAGAGAAACAACCTACAGAGTGAACAGACAATCCACAATGTGGGAAAAATTTTTCACCACCTGTTCCTCAGAAAAAGGTCTACTATTTAGCATATATAAAGAACTTTAAAAAATCAGACCTCCCCAATTTAAAGACCCAATCCAAAATGGGCATCTGAAATGAACAGACATTTCTCAGAAAAAGTAGTAGGTATAGCAAACAAACATGAAAAAATGTTCAACATCACTGGTCATTTAAGAAATGCAAATGAAAACAAACTGAGATTCCACATCACCCCAGAAAGAATGGCTACTCGCATGAAGTCACCCAATAACAAATGCTAGCTGAAAGAGAAACACTGCTCCACTGCTTGTGGGAGTGTAAACTAGTAGAGATGGAGCTCATTTTAAGGATTAGGTCACTGGGGCATGACTTTGAAGGATATATCTCCCTCCTTGCCTCTCACCTCCTCCCTCTTGGCTCTTTCCTTTCCTCTCTTGGCCCTGGCTGCGATGGGAAGAGTAATTGTCCTCCTTTCAGGCTTTCCACCATGCCCTTCTGCCTTAGAGACAGCCAATGTTAGCCAAAATAAGCCCTTCTCCCCTTAAGTTGTAGATACTGTGTATATGCTGTCCCAGACATGGAAAACTGTCTAAGACACCTTACTTATATTGCATAGAGATTCCTTAAGAAAACACAGTGTCATTTTAAATTACCTCAAACACATACTTATATGCCCAATATTTATATAAATTACAGAAATTCCTCTCCATTATGGTAGGAAGGGAATTCAGTTTATTTCCCTTTTCTGGGGACATATACTCTATTTTAAAGCATTCAAGGGCATATTCTGAACATTTTAAATAATTGCTGCCCATCATAATATCTCACTTCTGAGAACTAAAATTGTATTCCACTTTATATAGATATAAGTGGACTCTTGATCATCAAAAATGTAAAGCCTTCTGCCACCTGCCTCACATGCACAAGGACTTGAGTTTAATCCCTACTACAAAAAAAAACAAACAAAAAAAACTAAAGCCTATCTAATAGTGATTATAAATACTTATAAAGAGATGGGTATGAGATTTTCAAAAAATGATCCATCAAAAAGAATGGGGAAAATAATATTGTTTCTTCATATCTATTCAATTTTATCCAATTATCCTTTGTAATGAAGATTGTTAGCCAGATATTTACGAAATCAAAAATTCACATTAGTATCTGTCTAATAAGATTTTCATAGATATTCTCATACGTTCCATTAGCTACACCTAAGCTTCAAGTTACTATAAAAGTTGGTTTGTGTGATATAAATGCGCTAATATAAATGATATAAATGCCCTGATAAGAATACTAGGCAGAATCTGAGAAATAACCCAGTTGGATATCTCAGGAACTAGAGAAGATGCCCCAGGTTGAATCTTCTGCACCTATGTGAAGTATTTGTGAACTTTTAAAAGTTAAAGGCTGTGCACTTCTCTTGATATAGGATTTCAACTAGAAAAAAAAATAAATCATTATTATATTTAAACACATCAAAGGCCTTATTATTCTTTAGAATAATGCAAAAGTTTTATTCTATCTTTGCAAAGTAGAGATGGTGCTCTACAAGCAACAATAAGAGTTCTTACACTTTGTACAAAACATTTCAGAATTATGTTATAGAACTTTTATTATCTCAACTAATTTATAAGCAACTGGAGGGGATGAGATATGCTTGTCTGCTAAGCTCACTTTGCTTCCCACTACCAATTCTGAATGTCTAACAAAAAAGAAATGTGGAAACATACTATTTTAGTTGAAGTGGGCAGAATGAAGCAACCTGCATTTCCTTTTCAATACTAAATCTCATTATACCTGTTTTTCTGAACTTTTGATAAGATTCAGGTTTCCCAATCTTGCTATCTGCAAAGTACTAAAAATAGATTACATAGGACTTGACAGAATAGAACTTTATTGTCAAGCATTTTGTTGCTCTAAAGTACATAGGAATGATAATTTTTGTTCTGAATAGTAAGCAAACACCTGTACTAAATGATGAAGTGGTTCCATTATCATCAAAAGAATGTCAAGTTTCTATTTGTTTTGCAAGCTCACTGCAGCTTTTTCCTTAAATATACAATTAAACAAAACCATTTATCTCACAATTGCATCAATAAATAGAGCTGATGGCCCTCACATAATCAATCTTTTATGGGATCAGATAAAACAGTGTTCTAGCAGGTCTTATGTCTCCCCTCTGTATCATCTATGCATATCATCTATACAAATTCAGGTATAGTTTACAACAAAGACCAGATCATGCACTTTGCTTATCTGAATATCATTTCCTATCTCCTTAGATTTGTTCATGATATTATGGTTTAGTTTAAACACCTAAACAAAATAGCGGCAAGATGCAATTAAGACATTCACAATAACAGGAACAATAAAAAGTTTCTTAATGCATTTTTACTCCAACTGCTACTCAGGTTTGCATTTTCACAGATGTTAGGCAGCAATATTTTCTAATATTCATTCACATCCAGTGATAAGTTTTTCACATTTGCTTAAACTCAATTTTTTTGCATTAATCATCTGCTTACTTTCTATTTAATTGTTTTATTCTATTTATTTTGGGTGTGACTGGTGGGAGGGGAGAACAAGAAATTGGAACTAACTGATTATCTTCCAAGATGCTGGGAACATCCAAATTCTTCTAAGAACTAGTAAATTCTCTTGGTGCAACACATTATTAAATATTAGGATTCTAAAATATGTAAGAGGATTTCTGAATGAGATAGAAAATCAATATCTTTGCACTGAAGGTGATGCTCCCATTGGCAAGTTTGTTCTTAAGTATTGTTCAGACAAAATAATAATTAAGATATCTGAACAGAACTCTCCAGATGAAAATAACAGAAACATACACAAGCTCACTTCATTAAGGAAGAATTTGTTTTATGACTATGTGTGCAGATGCAAAAGAAATCTTAAGGGAATGTAACACAGTTCACATGAAAAAAGGATCTGTTGCCAGGCGTGGTGGCACATGCCTTTAATCCCAGCACTCGGGAGGCTTGCTGTGAGAATGAGACCAGCCTGGGCTACATAGTGAGTTTCAGGTCAGTCACAATTACATAGTGAGACCCTGTATAAAAAAAAAAAAAAAAAAAAAAAAAAAAAACCTTTTTTTATTTTTTACAAGCATTACAAGAAGTCTCATCCCTACTATTCTGGGTATATACTGAAATTATCACTTACCTATCAGTTGGTTTTGTATGATTTATATTTTAAGAGTCATAAAGAATTGCCAACTGTTAAGATTACATGATTTTCTACTATATTTCTTATAAGAATATAGCAATCCCTTGAGCTCTTAATCTTTTTTTTTCTCATTGAGTTTTTTGGTACATTTTAGGTATACAGTACAGTAACATTCAACATTGGGATCTTGTACTTTTACATGACAGATCTTGGATCTCATTTTTTCCCCTTGTCCCTGCCCTCCCTTTCCCGCTCCTCCCTTCCCTATCTACAAACACTTTATTTCCATTTTTTTCATTTTCTCTTGTTCTTTTTTCTTTTACCTTATTCACTTTCTCCTACCCTTCCTACTTCCCATACACCTTTAGCCCTTTTCTTTCTATTTCATATTGTCAATTATAGCATTAGGAGCTCTTAATCTTAACACAAGAATTGGGTTGAGGAAATTTACCTTTAATTTTCTTGTTCTTTACTTTTGTTTTTCCTAAGGCTTTAAACATTAGCTAACTTATGGGGAACTTGCTTGTGATAATTATCTAAATTTTTCTCATAAATTATAATTTAGTGACTGCAGCTAATATACAAGTTGATGTTTCCACTTTTGTGTGATTATACTTAGGAAAATATTACATTTTATTAATAGAGAATATAGAGGATATGTATCCTCAAACACATAATTATCTAACTTATGTTAAAATATAATTATTAAATAAAGGAACATGACTGACCAAATACATAATCCAAAGAATTTCTAATCAATCTGAATTAGAGACATTCAAAGAAAATATATTTAGACCAACTTACACAGTTTTGGTTTGATTACTGATTACATGGCAATATCATTCAATGAAGTAAAGATAATACATTTTTATATGAATTAGAGAATTATACTAAGGTCAATTTTAAGAATGATCTTTCATGGCAATAAGATATTGAGGGATGTCTCTTTAGCAATTTAATATATTATATGTGGATCTCATAGAAAAAGCTGTGCTAAAAGTAATTATTTTATTAATCAGCCTATAAAAGTGAGATCAAATTGAAAAAATAAACAAATATGATTTGAAGACCTGTATTAATTAAACAATGGGCACAGAAGATTAAGAGTCACCAAGACAAGCAAATATGTCAAGACAAGGGGGCAGGGATATAGCTAAGTGGTTCTGCCACCTGCCTCACAAGCATAGGGTCCTGAGTTCGAAACCCAGTATCAAAAAAAAAAAAGAAAGCAGAAAACAAATGTCAAGACTGACAAGAATTGTAGGGGGATTTCAGTCAATGGCAAATAATGACAGCCAGCACTCACCTGTTCCTCCAGAAAGAACAATGTACTACATATCTAAGTGAGAGACCATGAGAGAACACTCAAATGGAACAGTAGAAAAATGGAAACCTTGTAAACTCTGCACACCGGAAACAGCAGCATAGCGTGAGAATAAAAACAAACTATCATTTGCAACTCTACTGTTGGGAGAAGGGTAGCCTCCCTTCTCAGAGATGGAGGAGAAAAAAAGACTCCTACAACACACTTATCAGTATAAATACTGGCAGTCTAGCATTGGAAAGTTTCATAGTTTTTGCAGGTTTCAGACTCAGTGGATAACAATCCTAATTCTTTCCAGTATTCTGGCTTTGGAAAAATAATTCACATCACCTTCCAGTGAGCCAGGTTGCTGTAGAAAGGAAGCATCATGAGCTGGGACCTGTTGTCTGATTTGGAACTGCCACAGCAGTCAGAAACAACTGTGTGTCTGTGTTGGGACATGGTGAGGAGCAAAGAAAAATATGATTAACAACAGGGGATCTGGGAGCCTATCCCCCTTAGGACGTTTCCAGTTAACTAGTTTTCTCCAGCCTGCAAGGACAGAAGATGGCTGCACAGATTGTGACACACTTTTCCTCGCACCACACCCTGGTGCTGGTCACTAACAAGGCAGAAAAAGAATTCTGAGGTTTTCCTGAGTCCTTACATTGGCATGCAGTGGTTAGCATTTAGCAGTGCAGCAGATCTAACTATGACCTTGGCATTGGGGCACGTATCCTAGGAAAGTCTAGAAAAAAAACTGTTAGAAGCAAATTGCTTTCTGAGCTTGCCTGCTTTTGTGACCACCTCAATCCACAGGAATTTTTCCTGGATCCAGCCATTACTCACTTCTTCACAAACTCTGGGAAGAATTACAGATAAAAAAAATAATCTTGGCAGAAAAGCCCCAGCTTTTGCCACACACTCAGGTATACAAAATCGGTGAAAACTTCATGGCATCACTACTCAGTGGAAGTGAAGAGGAATAACACAATATTTGCTGACAAGTGCAGGCAACTAGGATCCATTTCTTTTGATTAAACATCACTTCCTCTTTCAAATGCTGCCCATTAATGCCATAAAATTGTGATCCCATCAATTAATGAATGCACTGATTATGTTAGAATCTTCATGATCTAACTACTTCAATAGCTCATCAGTTGGTGATGAAGGATTCGATGAAAAGAGCTTTTGGGAAGTTTTCTTAGATGAGAAACTCCTAAAAAACTGGTAGCCCTCTCTGTTCCCTACATGTAGAAAACTCAAAATAGGAACATAAGAGTTATGAAAAAATAGAGTATCATGACATCACCTAAAGATTATCTCTCTACTAACAGATTTCAAATGTATTGATTTCAGTGAAATATCTGGTACAGAATTTAAAAGCATACTTATTTGAAAATAGTGAGATCCAAGAGAATACAGATAGTTAAATAAAATTATAATTATGCAAAATTTGAATGGGAATTCAGCAAAAATGTAGAAAGTTTAAAAAATAACTAATCAGTAAACTTAGCAAGGTGCTTAATAATTCAAGCTAAAAATTTAGTTAAAAATCTCAACATTTCACCAACAATATAATTGGGTTCTTTTCTCCCCACAGCCTCTCCAGTATTACTTGATTTGTTGATAATTGCCCTTCCTACTGGAGTTAAATGGAAGCTCAGTGTTGTTTTAATTTGCATTCCTGTAATGGTCAGTGATGTTGAACATTATTTTTCACATATTTATTGACCATATGTACTACTCTTCAGAGAAGTGAAAACCCAGCACATGCAAGGACTTTCCCATTAGAAACCCTAATTCACAAGAAATGTTATCATGAATAAACAAATGAGATAATATCAAATTAAAAGCCTTCTGCACAGCAAAAGGAAACAACCAAAAGACTGAAGATGCAACCTACAGACTGGGAACAAAATCACCAATCTTTGAGCAAAACACGGATATCTACAATATATAAAGAACTGAAAAATACTAGAAGCTCCAAAATAAAAAACTCATTGATTTTTTTAAATCAAAACTTAATGTGTCTCTATAAATATTGATGCATCTTGAAGTGATAATAACTTCCCTCTGTATTTGGAATGGGATCCACTTCTAAATCATTAAGTAGCCACTACTTACCACTCCTGGAGCAGATGAAATATATATATATATATTTTTTTTTAATTTTCCTCCCTGGGTTAGAAATTAGTTCATCTATATGAGTTTTTATATCACTTTGTAATCTTTTCAGTTTATGTATTATGTCATGCGTTCCATAAGTGTTCACTATAATTTATCATTGTCATGTCTATTGTACACTAGTGAATTTCAATGTAAAGAAAAGGATCTTGTATTAGTTTTTTTTTTTTCTCATTGAATCTATTGGTACATTTTAGGTATACAGTCAATTACATTCAACACTGGGATCTTTACATGACAGATCTTGGCTCTCATTAGTTCCCCTAACCCCTGCCATCCCTTCACCCACTTCTCCCTTCCTTATAAATAAATACTTTATTTCCATTTTCTCATTTTTTTCTTTTCCCTCATTACCTTTCCCCTACCCATCCCACTTCCCCTACATCTTTAGCCCTTTTCTTCCTATTTCACATTGTCAATTATATCATTAGGATTTTATGTACAATTATAGTTTTTCACACCAGAACAACTATTCGGTGTTTATACATGTGTGACTTATTTCACTTAGGAGTATATCAACAATATGTATCCATTTTGCTATGAATGGCCCCATTTTCTCATATTTTATGGCTGAGTAGTATTCAAATTTATAGAAAAATCATATCATCTTTATCCAGTCTCAAACTGATGGGCAAATGGGCTATTTCCAAGTTTTAGCTATTACACATTGAGCCGCTATAAACACAGGTGTGCATATACCACCATGATATGTCTCATTAAATTATTTGGAAAGATACCCAGCAGAGGGATGGCTGGTCAAATGGAACCTCTAATTCCAGCTCTTCGAGGTATCTCTATATTGATTTACATAGTGGTTGCACCAGTCTGCACACCCACCAACAATGGAGAAGGGTTCCTTTCTCCCCACATCCCTGCCAACATTTGGTATTGGTTGTTTTCTTGATAATAGCCATTCTTTGTGGGGTGAGGTGGAATCTCAGTGTTATTTTCATCTGCATCTCTCCAATGACCAGTGATGTGAAACATTTTTTCATATACTTACTTGATCATTTCTTTGTCTGAGAAATATCTGTTCATTTCAGATGCCCATTTTTGAATGCTTTTTTTTTTTTTTTCTTTTGGTACCAGGGATTGAACTCGGGTCTTTGCGCTTGCAAGGCAGGCCACCAAACCACTGAGCTAAATGTCCGGCGCCTGAATCAGGTCTTTTTATTTGGGGGGGGCTGATTTTTTTGGAGTTCTTTAAATATTCTAGATAATAACCCTTTGTCTGGGGAGCAGCTGGAAAAATTTTTCCCGCATTGTAAGTTGTCTTTTAGTTTTGTTGATGGTTTCTTTTGCAGTGCAGAAGCTTTTTAATAAAATGAGATCCCAGTTGTTGATTCTTCATGCTATTTCCTGTGATACTGAGGATTTGTTCATAAAGTCTTTTCCTAAACCAATGTCTTCAAGAGTTCTGCCTAACTTATCTTCCACCAAATTTACTGACTTTTTTAATATTTAGATCTTTAATCCACTTGGATTTTAGTTTAGTGCATGGTGAAAGATGAGGGTCTAGTTATAATCTTTGGCACTTTGAAATTCAGTTTTTCCAACACCATTCATTAAAGAGGCTATCTTTCCTCCACTGAGGATAGTTGGCTCCTTTGTCAAAGATGAGGCAGCTGAGTACATCTGGAGTTGTTTCTGAACCTTCCAGTCTATTCCACTGATCCTCAGATCTGTTTTGTTTGTTTGTTTGTTTTTTGTTTTGTTTTGATTTGTTTTGTTTTTTTGTTTTTTTTGCCAGTACCATGCTTTTTTACCACAGCAGCTTTGTAGTATAGTTTCAAATTGGGAATTGCTATACTCACTGCCACATCTCTGTTGCCTAGGATGGCTTTAGCTCTTGTAGGTCTCTTATGGTTCCAAATGAATTTTTTTGGATTGATTTTCTAGTTCTGTGAAATATACTGTTGGAATTTCTATCAGCATTGTATTGAATCTGTATAGCAGTTTTGGTAGTAAGGCCACTTTCACTATGTTGATTCTTCCTACCCAGAAGCAGGGGATATCTTTCCATTTTCTTACATCCTCTTTGATTTCCTTTTTCTGAGTGCTATAAATTTCAGTGCAGATGTGTTTTTCTTCTTTCATTTGATTGATTCCAAAATACTTCATTATTTTGGGGGAGGATCCTACTGTGAAAGGAATTGTTTCCCTAAATTCTCTCTTAGTCTGTTATTTGTGTAAAAGAAGGCTATTGAACTTTGAGTGTAGACCTTGTATCCAGCTACTCTGCTGAAAGTGTCAATTAAATTGAGAAGTCTTTTGGTGGAGTTTTTTGGGCCTTCAATTTAGATTATCATATCATCAGCAAACAATGAGAGTTTAATTTCCTCCTTTCCTATTCCAGAACTATATTGAAGAGGAGTGGTGATAGCGGGTATTCTTGTCTTGTTCCTGATTTTAATGTGAAAGTTTTCAGTTTTTGGCCATTTAATATGATGTTGGCTATTGGTTTTTCATAGATAGCCTTTATAAAATTGAGATAAAGAGCATCTATTACAATTTTTTACAGGGTTTTTATCATGAATGTTTGTTGCATTTTGTCAAATGATTTTTCTGCATCTATTGAGAGGATCATATGTTTTTTGTCCTTGACTCTGTTAATATAGTGTATTACATTTATTGACTTATGTATGTTGAACTATCCTTGCATCCTTGGAATAAATCCGACTTGCTCAGGATGTATGGTCTTCTAGATGACCCTCTGTATTCTGTTTGCTAGTATCTTATTAAGGAATTTTTCATCTATATTCATTAAGAGGATTAGCCTGCAGTTCTCTTTTTTAGTTGGGTCTTTCCCTGGTTTGGAAATCAAAGTAATACTTGCTTCCAGAAATGAATTTGGAAGTATTGTTTCCCTTTCAATACCATTTAAAAGTTTAAAGAGTAGTGGCAGTAGTTATTCATTAATGTCTTATACAATTCAGCAGTGAATCCATCAGGACCTGGGCTTTTGTTTGTTGTAAACTTTTAATTACATTTTCAATTTCACTGATTGAAAATAGGGTGTTTAATTTTTTTTATCTTCTTCATTCAACTTTGATAATTCATAAGTTTCTAGAAATCTGTCAATTTTTTTCTGTGTTTTCCATTTTATTAGAATACAGGTTTTCAAGATAGGTATTGATGATTCTCTGGATTTCTCTTGGATCTGTTGTGACTTCAACATTTTCATTCCTAATTGCATGAATCTGAGCCTTTTCTTTTTTTTGACAAGATTAGCTAAGGGTTTATTGGTTTTAGTCTTTCAAAAAACTGGCTCTGATTCATAGTTTTTTTTTGTGTGTGTATCATTTTCTTAGTTTCCATTGCATTGATTTCTGCTCTAATCTTTGTACTTTCCTGTCTAGTATGAGCTTTGCATGTTTTTGCTCTTCTTTTCTAGGAATCTAAGATTCATTATTAGGTTGTTTTTTAGAGCTCTCTCTGTTTTCCTAGTGTGGGCATTCCCTGCTACAAATTTTTCACATTGAACTGCTTTCATTGTGTCCCGTAGATTTCTGTATGTTGTATTGTCATTATCATTTATTTGTAAACACTGCCTAATTTCTTCTTTAATTTCCTCTGTGACCACTTGATTATACAAGATAGTATTGTTTAATTTCCAGGTGTTTGTAAAATTCCTACAATTTCTTATGCTCTTGATCTCCAGCTTGATTGCACTATGATCTGATAATATACAGGGGATAACTGATTGCTTTGCATTTATTCAAACCTCCTCTGTGTGCTAGTTTTCTATCTTGGAGAATGACCCATGTGCAACCCTAAGGAATGTATAATCTGATTTTTTTTGGATGGAACACTCTAAGATGTCTATTAAGTCTGTGTGTTCAAAAGCTTGGCTTGGTTCTAGTATTTTGTTAATTTTTTAATAGATGATCTGTCTGTTTGTGATAGTGGGGTATTTAGAACCCCCACTACAACTGTATTAGTGCTTATTTGGTTTTTCATGTTGCTTAATATTTGTTTTATATAGTTGGGGGCATTGATATTTGGTGCATATATGTTTATGATTCTCATCTCTTCTGCTTGAATTGTTCCCTTTACAAGGATGTAGTGGACTTCTTTGTCTCTCTTAATCAGTTTTGGTTTGAAATTTACTTTGTCTGCAAATAAGATAGCTACCCCTGCTTTTTTCTAGGTTCCTGTCACATGGAGAACGGCTTTCCATCCTTTCACTTTTCAGTCTATGGGCTTTTGTTGCACTAGGTGTGTTTCTTGTATACAACATATTGTTGGGTTTTGCTTCTTAATCCATTTGCCAGTTTATTTCTCTTGATTGGTGAATTCAGGCCATTGACATTGATGACTATTACAGATATGGACTGATTTATTATTGTCATGTTATTGTCTTTTTGTTGACTCTTTTTACTTGCCCCCCCTTTTAGTTTCTTACCTTGCTTATTTGATTTGCTCTGTTGGGCCTCATTGTGTTGTGACCTTCACTGTCTTTTTTTGGATATTGATTAGAATTCCTTGTAGTGCTGGTTTGGTATTCGTGTAGTTTCTCAGGTGTTCTTTTTCATGGAAGTATCTTATTTCCTCATCTATTTTGAAAGAGAGTTTTGCAGGACACATCAGTCTTAGTTGGAGGTTGTTTTCTTTTAGGACTTGAAATACCTCACTCCAGGCTCTCCTTGACCTGAGGGTTTGTGTTGAAAAGTCTGTTGTGATTCTGATGGGCTTTCCTTTGCATGTGATTTGTTTCTTATCTCTTACTGCTTGTAGTATTTTGTTCTTCTGTTGGGTTTCTGGGATCTTGATTATTATATATCTAGGTGTAGATTTTTTTCTCTCATGTCTAGTTGGAGTCCTATGTGCCTCACTTATCTGTGTGTCAAATTCTTCCCCTCTGTTTGGGAAGTTTTCTGTCATTAATTCTGTGAACAGCTTTTTTAAGTCATTTGTATTTTCTCCTGCTACTTCATGTATTCTTGTCCATCTTATGTTATTTTCTTTGTATCATCTATTAGTTGTTGGATTGATTTCCCATGATCTGTTACTGACGTTAAGAGACCTCTATTTTCATGGTCAATGAAAGCAATCCTATCTTCTGTATCTGAGATTCTATCTTCACATTCTTGTATCCTGATGTGAAGACTTTCAATGATTTTTTTTTTTTAAATCTCCTTGATATCTGTTTGAATTTGTTTTATGGATTCCATTTCTTTCCTATGGTGGACATTCACTGTTTCCATTTCTTTCTTATGCTTAGCCTTCATGGCTTCTATCATGGTCCTGAGCCCATATATTTTTGGTCAGTTTCTCTTCTAGAATCTCTGATCATGACTTTCATTTTGCTCATCATCTCTATGGTTTTCTGGGAATTTATTTCTCTTTTGAATTTTTCAAGAGTCTGATTGATCTGTTTTGTTACTTCCTGTGCTATGAATTCAGGGTGTTCTGGTGGTTCACTGTCAGACTTTTCATCCTGATTTCCCCTACTGTTTGCCATTGGTGACCTGGACATCTGTCTTTGTGTCTTGATTGAGTGTTATCACATTTTTATTTTTGTTGTTGGGTTGTCATTGGTTTAATTTCTGGGTTATTATTTAAAACTTCCTGTGCTTTAGCTTTGGAGTCTCTGATGACTCATGGACATTCTCATTTTCATAATATCAGGGAAGACAACTCATTAAATCAATCACAATCCTTTAGACGAATTGATAAAATCAGCAACATTATAGGATCAAGAATAACTTACAAATTGACCACTTGTGGTAGTCATTAATCTATCACCTTAAAACCATATGAATTAAATTAAAATCAAGAAGCAGCCCAAAATATGTTTGCAGTGAAGAAACTCTTCAATATAACATCTTTACCATTTAGGATGGGGGCTTAGACAGAGTTACCAGGAAAGGAGTAGTTAAGTAAAATATTTGGAGAAGGTTACAAGTGAATCCAAATGAAATAGAATAACCATACAAACTTTAGGAAACTGTTAAGGTCAAAAGGGAAAGACAGAGTGTAAGAATATAACAACTTTTCAGTAATAGGGGCTCACTTACCTGTGAAACTATTGACCCTTGAGTGAAGTAAAATTAGAGAAGAAAAGAACATAAAGAAAAAATTTAAAAAAGGCTAAAAGAAGAAATCCAAGTTAGGACATAATAGGAACAGAAAGGAAATGAGGAATAACATGGGGGAGCAACAGACTGAGTTGGAAAAAGAGAACAGAAAAAAGAAAGAATTTATGAGGTGGAATGAGGAAAAGAAAGGAAAAAAAAAGAATTTGAAGGGCCTCTTACAGACTATATCCCTGCTGTCACAATATACACTGTGCACAGCTACGTGCAGAACTAAGTCTTTTGATCTCAGCTGGCCAATAGCAGACCCCTAAGATTCTAACTGAATTTGGGTGGAAAGGCCCAAATTGAATTCCCGGATCTTTTACAGGGTTGAATTACAGAAAGTTCTACTACAGGTTCCCTCTCTCCTTTCTTTAAAGATGTCCAAAGTCAGGAGCTAAGAAAAATATCCTTTATGACCTCCTGTGCTTCTGCAGAGTGGATCCAAGGACTGGCACAATCAGGAGGTCTGAGAGCAGTTGGGGGCGGGGGTTGCAAGGATAGGGGTATTGCAGAGGCATGGCAAGCTAGTCCTCACAGATTTGGACCAGGCAGGCTGGAGGTAGAATGCATGAATCTCATAGTTGTGCCAGACCTCCACCTTTCACTTTTCTCTGGGTCCTGGCTGTGGCCCAAGTGGAGCAAGAGTGTGGATACCCAGTCCTCACCAATTGTGCCCAGCCAGGGCAGAGGGAGAAAGGATCTAAGAGTGGGTGTCCTGGACCTCCACCTTCCACCTTCTGCTAAGTGCTGGTCACAGTGCAGGCCTGGATTTGGTCTTGTATCTCACACTAATATTAATAAATTATTTCTTCTTGCCTTTATCCTTATTTAGAAATAAGGGAATGGCCAATTTTGTTCTCTTTTGCATATTATGATGTTATACTTGACTCATTTTTTTTTTCCTTGAAGTTCTGATCTTTAACCTAGTTGGAACTATTTCTCTAATTTCTTACTTGCTGTAAACAGCATCATGGGTGTGCTGATTCAATAATGCCAAAGTTTAGAACTTAGGTTTTAATAGTAGAAAGTAGACAATTTAACTTTATTTTAAATTTAAAAAGACAAGTAAGCTATGAATAGGGGTTCTATATAGCTCTGATAAAACAGCTTCAGGCTGGCAGTTAGTAGGAGTCATTTGGGCTGCAGTATATGAGAAAAAGATGCATATCAAATGCAAAGCAATTCTGAAAAACATTCAGACCTTTCTAATAAGCTCTGAACCTCATTCTCGCTGTGTAGGCCTAAGTCACTACCACTGAGAACAATCCTCTTGATAGTTAATTGTTTCCAGATATATTTGAAATGACAGTTTCACCTCCTGTTTACCAGGAAAGCAGTAAATTATATGCCATCTCACTGTGCAGAGTGAAATAACACATTTAACTTAAAGATTAAAAGAAATATTTGTATGTAGGGGGAGGTATGAAGAGTTATAAATAAAATAAATGTAACTTTGAAGTGTAATATATTGCATTGTTGAACCTAATCAGTTTCAGGTTCAAATAATGCTGAAACACAGATGGGAATTTAGACCATATGAGGCATAAAGGGCCACAGTTTTATTTTGAAGAGATTCATAAACTAATAAGGGAGACATACAAGTCAGTACATAACACAACAGTGTCATGCAGGAGAGGAGAGTGGCTGATGAGCTGGAAAAATAGAAGTTCATCTCAGATTTGAGTTGTCAGAAAGGACTTTCCAAACGGTTAATGCTGTACATAAAAGACCCATCTTACAGAAGATTGAGTAATCTCATGTAAGTCAAGTTTATAAAAATAACTAACAATTTACCAATGAGTCTATAAAGTATTTATCATTGCTTTAATGCCTTACAGCAGATATCTACAATGTTCTTAGTAAAATTTTCAGGTAGGCATTTTCATTATCCTCATTTCATAAAGACAGAAATACAATAATTTGTGTAAATGCACGCAAATAAATTTGTCTAAAATCAGACAATTAAAATAATATTCTTCAATTTCATGTATTTATTTGTGTGGTAAGCATTCTGACAGGTTGCATGAGATTTTTTTCAATTCATTGTCAGTTAATTCAGATATATGTCCTTCTTTTCTTCCAAAACACCTGAAGATTATGGCAAACCTGGAGAAGTGTGGTGGACATAGACTCTCCCTTTGGCATCATCTATGCTATCATATATATATTTTTTATTTTGCTGAAAGTGTACAATAAATCTTCAGAATGTCATCTATTTATCATTTTTTTCAGGATACATAGAATCCACTCATAAGCACTATTTCTAGAAAATATATAGAACTTTTTCCAGTTTAATTTAATTTGCTAAAGTATCATCATGAGAATTATCATAAGTATAACTAGTTGGATAATAAATTGTTTTGAATTTTTGAGTTAAATGCAAGCATGTTAATTTCAACCCAAAATAAAACTGACTTTTGTAACATTTTGTCACCATGAAATTTGAAGACAAAATGCAATTTGCAGTTGAAATTTATTGAATTAATTATTAAAATTGGCCTAACTTTTGTATAAGCCCACAATAAAAAATATTAAGGACAGATTGAGGACCAATTATTAAGGACAGAAATTTAAATTACTGATAAGTGCAAAAAAATGCAGACATCTGTTGAGTGTTTGACTGAATTTTTACAAAATACATCAAACATAAACTATTATTCCTAACATACATACAATTAAATTTTCACTATGGTCAGAGAGATATGCATTAGCAGTTGATGTCTAACAGACTGAAATTTCTGAAGTATGAAATCATTCCTTTATTTTAGGACATACTGAACGATACATTCTGTATTTTTTTTGTACTTCAGCGTTTTGACTTAAGTGACAGGTGATTTGTTTTTCTTAATCACACTTAAGAATTTCTATACGGGAATGACATTGATATTCACCCTCACCAAGTTAAGGGCACTTCACCATTTTGAACATAAAGAAGATTGTTCTCATAGAAAAATGGATACATATTGAGGATACACTCCTAAGTGAAATAAATAAGCCACACATGTATAAATACCAAATAGTTTTTCTGGTGTGAAAAACTATAATGGTACATAAGATCCTAATGGTATAATTGACAATGTAAAATAGGAAGAAAAGGGCTAAAGGTGTAGGGGAGGTGAGAAAGGTAGGGGAAAGGAAATAAGGGAAAAGAAAAAAATAAGAAAATGAAAAATGGAAATAAAATATTTGTAAATTGGGAAGGGAGTAGGGGATGAAGGGAGGGTAGGTATAAGGAGAAAAAATGAGAACCAAGACCTGTCATGTAAAGGTACAATATCCCAACAATGAATGTAACTGTACTGCATACCTAAAATGTACCAATAAACTCAATGAGAAAAGAAAACAAAGCAAAGCAAGATTGTTTTATCTCCAATCTCTCTATCCACTGCATACATGGAACAGAATCCCATGACTCATGACTAATCTAACCAGGTCAATGGAAGGAAATATTAATGCTCTACTCATGATGGAGGCCATAAACATGACCTCAGTCCCACTGAATATATACTCTTTTTTTCTACCAACTTGCAAATTATTCACATCTCCATTTCACCTGGCTCAATTTCTCAATTTCCCAACATCTCTAACAAAGGCTCATCACTTCTAGAATGTTCAATTACCCAACCCAGAATTAATTTCCCTTTTTTATGAATGTTAATTTATTTTCTATTAAGCAAAATTTTCCCCTGGGATACATCGTGTTAAGTACATAATTAAGAAACATAAAGACTCTTACAGGAAAACAGCTCTTCTTTTCCTGTTTAATGTCCATTTATCATGCCCAGTTACCTGCCTGAGGTATTTTTATTAACTTATCTGCACCAATCACCACATATACTTAACTCAATATTCCACACTGAAGAGAAAAAAGGTTATTTGATAATTAATGGAATATTATATTTCCAACTCAAATTCAGCTGGAAGTGGCCATGTTTATATGAATTTTATTTTGTTTTGTTTTGCTTTTTTTTTGCTAATATCAATATTTTAAAATGTACTAGCAAAATAGATTGCGATACTCTACACTCCATGTACAATTCCCGCTATGTTAGACTTCTAGCTGTGACTGTAATACTTCTCAGCATGTCAGTCTCTAATTGTACCTGAGAAGTATAAGAAAAAATTGACGTTAGTATACCTAAACACAATTTTCAAGGTTACACTACAAATTCATATTCTGAGCACTATATAGCCAATCTTAATTTTCATGTGATGTTTTCTAAACTTTTAAAACTTGCTGATAAGGCAAAGATTAAGATTTATTAATTACTTTTGTTACGGCAACTTTATTTGGTTGATGTTACTATTATCTTTGACTTAATGATATTTACTCCAATGGCAGTTAATGATTTTTACCCAAGATCATGCACTTAGAGTTGAGGGTGAATTTTTTAACTCACATTCCTACCTCAGAGCATATATTTCAACCACTAATGTTTTTTACAGCTTTCTTATATTAATATTGATTATTTATCAAAGTAGTATCATCTGTTTAATATTTTCAAGCAAACGTTGCAATTCTGTTGCTGCCCTTTCTGATGCTAGAAAGTCTATGCTTGAATTTTCCAGATAATGATAACATACATGAATTAAAGATGAAATCAATTTGGTTCCTACTGGAATTTCCATCAGAAAGATATTTAATTCTATATTTTAAATTTACTCTGACTACTTAAACACTCAAATGAGAATCAAATGAGCCTAAAAGTGTGCATTTCTCAGATCTTTAGCACATGTCCCTTTCATGGAGTAGAAAGCCTTATGACTCAAGGAAAGATACACATTAAGTACAAGAGGCTGAAAGCCCCTTTAAAAAGCCTGAATAAATTATAGTAGAGGATGAAGGTGAAAAAGCAATGTCTTAGTGTTTTAAAATGTGTAAAAATTTAAAGAAATTGAAAATACAAAAGTGCAGCACAAAATAGAAACAGAAAAAGAAAAATAATTGGATTTCATGGCCAGATAACAAAAAAAATGAAAAAAAAACCCTAATAAAACCCAGTACTTTCCTAAATACTATTAAGCTAGTCTGAATTTTATCTATATTATTAGCAGCACAAGAAAAAAAAGAAAACTCTAGAAATCTGGCAAGAATATTAAGCAAAGGAAAGATAAAATTCAACAAGATTAAAGAGTATACTTAAATAAAGTAGTATATGGCTGGAGATTTAGCTCAGTGGCTCAGTGGCCCGCCTTGCAAGCGCAAGGAACCAAGTTCAATCCCCGGTACCAAAATAACAATAATAATAATAATAATAAACCAACATTCTCAGTTTTCTACATTAATATTTATTGCAAGAATGTTTTCTGGCATATGTGGAATATGAAAATATAAAAAGTTGAAATAATGGAAGTAGACAGGAGATATTAGAGAGGAGGAAGCAAATAAGGAGAAGTTAGAGGAGATCAATGATAATGAGGGTAAAATGATAAAAATCAGTAGTATTTATATATGAATGTGCCAACATGAATTCCACTATTCTGTAGATGGCACTTAAAAATACAAAGTTTTATCTCCCAATATATCCTACATATAAATGTGAAACAGTTGAGAAAATTATGAAAACTACTAAGGAAAAAAATGGAATATCCTTAATAATAAAATAAAATTTTAATTGTAAGAATTAGTGGACTGGGCCAGGGATTTAGGTCAGTGGTTCTGCTACCTGCCTTGCAAGTGCAAGGACCCGAGTTTGATAGAGTTACCAATTTAAAAAAAAACCAATAAGAAAGAAAGAAATTAGTGGACTGAATGACTTTTCTATTCTTTGAACTATTAATGGAGATGTTTCCTTGCTGACTTCTAAGGTTCTTAAAACTTCAGTTATAAAAATATTTATTTCTTCTTACTACTAAATTGATCAAAAGTTTTCAAGTTGTATCATGAGTCTTCTGTATTTATATAAAAGTATATATTGTGTGTTAATTTACATGAAATTATTTAATTCATAATTCTATTAATAACAGCATTTTTCACTCTATTTGTAAAAAGTACATGGATATCTGAAAGTATGTATATAGATAATTCAGAGTAGTATCTCTAGTCTTTTACTGAATGCACATAGAATTATTTAGACCTTTAAAAACCATTCAAAAGATCATATTCTGAAAAAAGGATAATAAATGCTTTCTCATTAATAAAATTAAGTCTTAATAAGTTATTATTAGAAAGAAATACAATTTGTCACATCTTAAATTTGTAGGTTTGAATTATATCATCCACATATTTTCCTCAGTTGTTTATATTTACTCTCTTATTTTGAAAAAAAAAAAGATTGACAAATATATGACAATACAGTGGAAAAGTGTCTTTAAAATTACATGTCTAGGTGCACATTATAAACTTAGTTGAAAAAAGTGTGAATACTCAAAAATCTATTAGAATTTAAATATTTCAAAATATACAACTCTCAATATGATAAAAGACTGTTTTATTGTAAAAAGAACATTCAAATAATATCTAAATATGCTTAATTTATTGCACAAAATATCCAGTGATAGCCCAGTAAAAATTTTGCTACACTATTATCCATTATTTGTGGACATAAATACTAAATTTATACATAGAAAATAGGCAGATTTAATAAAGAGAAAATAGAGCATATACTTGAATAACTAGGCTATCTTTTTTTGGGGGGGTACCAGGGATTGAACTTGGGTCCTTGCACTTGCAAAGCAGGCCACCGAACCACTGAGCTAAATCCCTGGCCCGGCTATATTTTCTTTTGACCAATGAGAAAAAAATTGTCAATATCACTTATAATAAATTAAGGGCATAATATTTTCTTCCATTCTTACCTGATTTTCTGAAAAGTAATTGCTTAGTCAACCTGATAATAAAAATTAATCAATTTAAATATTCCTAACCAGGATAGATTTCTGTAAATTTATTTTGGTGATAAATCTAAGGTAAAGAATGCATTTTACTAAAAAAAAAATCCCATTTATATGATTAGCCTGTTAGAATATTATAAAATATACTTATTCAGATTCACTAAAACTGAAATATTTAGGAATGACTTTGGAGACAACATTTGTATGAATCAATTATTTGAAAATGTTTCTGAAAGATAGGGAGATTTAATGATTGTCAATCATCACATTTGATAATTCAGGGAAAGCTGAATAGTGACATGATGTCAAGTTTTTCAATAGTCATTTACAATAATGTTGAAGTACAACTTACTCTAGCAGTAGTTGCTGTGGTCCCAAGTATCAAAAACATATTAATGGTTTTCATATTCTCCCACATTCAACATGATTTTGAATTAATAAGAAGAAAGAGACAAAAACTGTATCATGGATGACACTGTCAAAATACTGTGCCATTTCATTCCTATGTATTCCAGGAAGAGGGCATGTAAGGGACCTCTGGGAAAGTGTAACCTCTGAAGTAATATGGACACAATGGCCAGATGCTTGAGCTACAGTTTAAAGAGATGAGCTTCTGGCAGTTGACTTGTGTAGCAAAGTAGAGATAAGCAGGATGGAATTGTAGGCTAAGAGCACAGGATCACCACAGAAGTGCTTTGTTTCTCTGATTACACAAAGAATCTCATTAAAAGAGCTGGATTCATAGTATCCCAGATATTGCAAATATCACATGCTGCAGGACACATAGATGTGCACACCAAAAATACAGAGGGAGGCTAGGAATATTAGTCAGTAGTTGAATGTTTGTGTAACATGTGTGATGTCCAGGGTTCAAAACCTGACACCTCCAAAACAAAAACTGAAAATCATAGAAGGACTAACCAGACAGTGGCATAAATAAACAGAAATAGTTTCCCATGATACGAAATGAAAGTTTTAGGTTTCTTTTCTATCATATAAAGAATAACAAAGAAGAATACATAGTGAATCAACTCATCTTATTGTATTTTAGATCAAACATAAAACTGAAGTTACAAGGCAAATTATTTTTCTGAAAATTGATGATAAAGAAGAACACAAAATAACAGGCAATTGGGAGCAGATCCATCGTTGGACCAGAAACTAGAAGGAAGACTTAAAAAGTAGGTGACTAATTTTCTTCAGTCTAAGCCATTGAGTAGTATGAAATATTAAAAATACCTATGGGCAATTTTCTTGAAAATTTTACCTCTAACAGTTCCAACTTTGTAGGCTAAAGTTTGGATGAATCTATTTCTGTAGCATGAGGGTAAAAGTAATCATTTAAAGCTTGGTCATAGCTTTTTTCTCCTTCTTTTGTAATTATTGAACACACCTGAAAGAAGGGAAATACCCAACTCTGTACTGAGGAAGCCTTCCTCACTCACTTAAGTGGGATGGGAAATGATGGAGCAGGACTCAGGCCAGCTTTGAAAGTCATAGCCCAGGAGTTCATTCTTATGAAAACACTTGACTCTTAATGACTGAACTACAGAGCATTTCTCCTAAGCTGTACCTACTGCCACACAAAAGAGGATCCTGTGTAATAACAGAGGACCACAGAGAAAAAGTAAGGCAAGGTTTAATCATTTTTTTAAGGAGTCTTTGGGGGAAACCAGAAAGCAATAGGAATTCAAAAACTAGGACACTAGACTTTGTTTCTGTTTTTTTCATCCTTTTCTCATATTTTCCTGCCCCCCACATCCCCTTTCCCTTTCCCTTTGAATGTTTTCTTTTTATTTCACATTGTCTATTACACATTTTGGTCCTCATGTATATTTTTAGTTTCTCACATCAGAGAAACTATGTGGTATTCACACATGTGAATCCTATTTATTTCACTTAAGTGTATGGTCTCAATGTTTATCCATTTAGCTATAAATGTCCCTACTTTCTCATTCTTTATGGCTGAATAATACTTCATTTTATTTAAAAAATATTCTGTGTTCAGTCACCAGTTGGAGGACTTTTGGGCTGTTTCCCAGATTTAGCCACTAAAAACTGTGTCACTATAAACATGGACGCACATATATCCTGTGGTATGATGCTTTCAATTTTTTTTGAAAGATTCCCAGCAGGAATAACTGAGGTCAAATAGAGCCTCTAATCCTAGTTCTTTGAGGTATCACCACACTGATTTCCACAGTAGTTACATCAGTCTGCATTCCAACCAACAGTGGAAAAGTTTTTTTTTCTTCCCCACAACCCCACCAGCATTTGTTATTCATTGATTTCTTGACAGCAGCCATTCTTTCTGCAGTGAGGTTTAAAAATGTATCATGTTGAATGTGATAGAAAAAGACTATTATTGTATAAGTAACTACAAACTAGTTAGCACACTGGAAAGTGTTAAAAACATAGAAGGAAATTTGATTTAGTAAATTAAAAATTCCAATAATCCCAAGAAAGTCCTATTTAAGTAAGAAAAAGTCCAAAATATTAAAAAATTAAAGGAGTATCTTTTATTTCCCCACAAGAAAGAATATGGTAGTCATCAGTGAAGATAAGAATGTAATGAAATATATACTCACACATACACATTTAGAGAGACCAAACAGGCATGAAGCTTCAGTAAAGTGAATTAACAATATTTGTTAAGCTTAAACATGGTTTTAGGCTATGAGAAAGATGTCTTATACAAAAATAGTATCAGTGGGATAGGCACAAAGATATCACCATGCTAGGCTGACTAGCACACTGTTCAACTTATAGTACACATTGAATAATTACTTAGTGGATAGATGTTTTCAGTATTATCAAAATTTACAACTAATGCCAAAAATATGCACTTGAGACATTTCAAGAAGTATGTTTTAAATATGTCCAAAATAATGTGTCTTTTTTGTTTTGATCTTTATATGAGAAAATTTTTGACTGATGATAAACTATAAAGGCAATCAACAGGAAAGCAATGTTGGATTACATGCACCAAATAAATTTAATTCAATTCTCAAAATATTACTTGAATTTGTAGTTATTTCTCTACTTTCATTGATCTTTCTCTGCTTCGGTTAACTTAGTATTACTCATTTTAACGTAGTTTAGAAATTTGAATAAGAATAATTAAAGTGCCATTTTTCAGTAGTTTTCAAATGTCAATTTTCTTGTTTAATCTGCATGGAGCAAATAAAGTTATGTATGTGGAGTATGTATGTGTTTTTAATTATGGAAGGCAATCAAAATTAGTAAGTGCTTATGGATTGCTTTCAGTTTTAACCAAAATCATGTAAATAATATCTACTTGACAACATTTCACAGAAGCTTCTTGATAAGGAAATGTTTGCAAAATTATTTTTAAAGAGCTTGTAGGCAATTTGAAACTACAAGGACAGGGAAAACAGTGCATTTCATTCACTTATTGAGAAAGAGTAACTTTTGAACACCTACCAAGTACAGAGAATGTCCTCAGATCTAGGAAAATATGACACAAATAAAAGTTGCTATGATAAGCATTTATTTTGATATAGAATTATAATCACTATAATATAAAATCAGCATATGTTTTACTAAAGTGTGATAAATCATATAAAGGAAATGAAGGAGGTTTACTATAGTAGACGACAACAGGGAACTACTTTATGTATTCAGGTGATACTGAAACAGATAACCTCAGTGAAATGAAGAGGTCAATCATACTGATTTCTTTGGAAAGAGCAAGTGAAAGGAACATAGGTGGATATCTCAAGAAAAAGCACAAAGTGGAAATTGTAATAAAAAAGCAAGGAGGCCAGTGTGATGCACACAGTGAGAAATGAGAGGAGGGATGGCTAAGTTTAGGGGTCAACCTGACAGGATTAGAAATACTCAGTGATTAACACATTGTTTCTACGGATGTTTGTAAGGGCGTTTCTGGAAAAATGGTCACTTGTATCAGGAGACTAAGGAAGATCATCCATCACTAGACATAACAGCTTCACCTAGCTGACAGAAGTTCTGAAATGAAGTGGAAAAGCAGAACTGCAAATTCACCATCTCCTCTGGAGTGGGGGCGCTTGTCTTCTCTTTTTCTTGGTCTTCAGAATCCGAGATATAAATGAGCACCCTTCCAGTTTCTCAGGCCTCTGGCCAGATACTAAGAGTTACAGTGCAGTCTCCCCTAGTTCTAAAGCTTTTGGACTTGTACCACCTCATTGGCTTCTTTAGTGACCAATTGTCAAGTGGCACAAAGTGAATATTCTCAGCTTCTATAATCATGTAAGTGAATTTCCCTAATAAGTCCCTGGTTCTATATCCATCCCCCAACCATCCACTCAGTCACTCATTCATCCTATTGATTCTTTTCCTCTGAAGAATCCTGAGTAATACAGTGATATAACAGAAAGTAGGCAGATTATAATAATTATTTTATTTATGTTTCTTTTACTAAAAGGAGAACATTACAGGTTTGTGTAATACTTATGTTTTAGATCATGACTTGTAAGGGAGAAAGGATGAAAGCCAAAAAATTTAGTCAAAAAGAAACTTATACATGATAGTGCATTGGATTATAATGATGCGGTCTCAGTAGTATGAAAATGTAACATTAGGCATGTATTTTGGATTTACAGAAGCATTCATTAATTTGTAGGTGATATATGGAGAAAAAGATTTAAAAATGATTTCATAGCTGATTTAAAAAGAAACTCAAAGGATGTTAAGATTTACTAAATAAAGAAGATGAAATAAGGGAGGGTCAGGGAATGTGGATGAACAGAACTATTGCATAAAGTATGATTTATGTACTAGATAGAGAAGTGGAGAGATATGAAAAACATTTGCATGAACAATTCTAGGATTGAAGAGGAAAGATGAAATATGGGATATAAAATTGAGAGTCATCAGCATGTGGATAAGATGTGAAGTCTCTGGAATATGTAAAATTATCCAAAAAGCAAGAACAAGAAGATGAAACAGCCATTATGAAAGCAAACTGCAGCTGGGGATTTAGCTCAGTGTTTCTGCTGCCTGCCTCGAAACCAAACTGCACTCCAATATTTAGAGTTCAGATAGATAGCAAGAAAAAAAGCACGGAAAACTGAAAAAGGGCTGTCTTAATGCATGGGATAGGTAAAGTTCTAAAATGAACTTTGCCTAAAAGTCAAATGGAAATATTATTTCAAGCAACAATAAATGATCAGTTGTGTCAAATGCTACTGAAAGAAAAAAAAAGAACCTTTTAAATGTCAGAAATTTTTTTGAAAATCCCACTCACCTTGAAATAAGAAATTTCAATTTTATTAAATGAGAACAAAAGAAAAATTTGGTGGGGGAGAAGGATGGCTAAGTATAAAACCAATCTAAATAAGCCCAATATTTTAGACATGACAAAATGTACCTATGAACTAGAGAGTTGACAGTAGAAATGGAAAGGAAGTAAAATTTATGAAACAACTTAAAGGAAAATTTGAATCTTTCATCACATGTCCAGATATAACATATGTGCTATTTCAATTTTTTGTTAGTGAATTGAAAAGTCATCACACTGTTGCTTTCATTTTCCTTTTCCATGATTAAGAATAAACCTATACATATAAAGTTCACTATTTTCTCTCTCTTAACTAGTAATTATATGTATATCATATATGAATATTAGATTACTATAAAAGGAAGTATTTTATTGCTTAGTCATTACTCAACTTTTTCATGTATCAAACATATTATACAAGTACAAAGTCACCATCCATAGTTCTTATAGCTTCCCTTTTTTTTTTTAGTATTTATTGTCTGTATAATCCATGTTAGAACAGTCATTTAACTGACATACAGTGTGTTGGAAAAAATCAAAACACACTGGCACTATACCTGGAACTACTTTTCCATAACAGAATTCACAAGTGAATCAACAAAATTAAAATGCCCCAAGAGACAATAACTACCACAAAAGGACTGATGAGATTAGCATCAATATCTATGAGAACCGGAATTCCTGAGTGTCTCCTGCAACCAGGATATAGATCGGCGTGGAATGACATTACATTGGTTTCCTGAATATTTTATCACAACATGCTAGTCAACAACAGAGAGCATGGGAAGAAATAATTCATCTTCACAGAAATGGTTGTATTATGTTTCAGAGCTTCAGATAGGTTTGTATATTAACCATGAAAATGAGTGAGACATATTTTATTGCTTTATATTGTATTTTCAGCTTGTGGGGAAAAGCACTATGCTAAGTGGGCACATAAAATGTACAGATCTCATCTCATGTTCTATGTTTCAAATTAGAAAATCAGAATGGCCAAACTAAATTTATTACTCAATTATTGGCTGAAATAAGCCACAAAAAGTGTTCTAATTCTCAGCTGATATGGGTAGATTTACCAGTCAAAACCAGTGGGAGTAATTGAAAATATATGTATGAAGCCAAGTTGGACACTAATGAAATATTATCACAGCTTGAAGAGTTTCCAGATGAGACTTTGACAATGCTGGGCTCATTTTCCTAAACTAGTCCTGTATCTGAATCTGCAATTGATTTGGGAAATAGTAGGAACTGATAGTAACTTAAGGATATAGGGCAAGGCTCTTCTTACTCTCGAATAACTCCAAAATTCAACAAGCACATCTCTGAAATTAAGTAACTGATAGTAACTTAAGGAGAATAGGGCAAGGCTCTTCTTACTCTCGAATAACTCCAAAATTCAACAAGCACATCTCTGAAATTAATCAGAGGCTTCAAATCATAACATGGTGACTGAATGAGAGTTCTAAACTGATCTAGTGTAGTTCTCTAGAGATGAGAAGATGGAGGGAAAACTGGGAAAACAAATGAAAAATGGTCTGGGTTGCAATGCAGTAAAATGCATACCTTCACAGGGGTATTAGTAACTCAAAAATATTTCAATGTGTCATATTTTTGTATGAACAAGCTGGTGAGTTAGGCTTTAACTCAAGAGGATATTTTGTATTTATCAAATTATAAAAATCATAATTTCCTTCCAAATCATTTTCCTAAGCAAGAACAGATGTCTTTTCTTTTTAAGATAAGCATGCTTTTCTGGCAAGAGGAAATTTATTGAGGAATAGAAATGAGATGCCCTAATTCCATGAAAATATAGTCTCTGTATTAGGGAATAACATGGTCTAATATCCAGGTGTCCCCCTCAAGCCTCATTAGATCATAGGCAGAAGGCAGGAGACAGGAAGCTCAAAGGTGACTGGAGTTAAAAGCATAATAGCTGACTTGCTCTTAGGGGGTAGGATCTGGTCAGAAAAATTAGGTCACTGTGGGTGTGACTCAGAAGGTTTATATCTCCTGTTCTGGCTCCTTCCTGGGATCTGTATTTCCCATCCCCCATACTATGAGCAGCTCTCCGCCACCGTGTCCCTCTGCCAAGCTGTTTTTTCCTTGGAACCAGCTGACCCTGGACTGAAACATGAACCAAAATAAACCTTTCCTCTTTTAAATTGTATCAGGTACACTACTGAGTCTCAAAGCAAAGAAAGAGATTAAGACAGTGACTCAAATATTGAGTTCCCTGACAAGAGTACAATATTTGAGGAAGTTTTAGGCTACCTGCACCATCTGCCATATCCTGTACCAAGAGAACGCAGATTTGCATTGTTCTCTTTAAATATTACATCCTTACTGTGGCAACATCATCCCACCCAGGTCTGCAAATGCGTTCTCATGGACTCTATACAAAGCAGGGATGTTGTCTATGATTCATGCTAGGCCAAATGGCCTAGCCAACTAACAAGAAACACTGAACAGCTGAATCTTACATTTCTTCCAGTCATACCTGCTATTTTAAATTATAGTTATTTGATCATTCATGTGAACAATAATGATCTAATTCGGTAGCATGCCTAGCAATCAAGCACAGATTTTTAGTTCACATTCAATATCATTCCTCATTCATAGTAACCTTTATCATTATTACTGTTATTACTTGCAATAAGCAGTTCCATATTTTCTTCTTCATTTTTGGTCATTGAATCATCACCGGTCAGATTCCTGGCTTTATATTCATTTATAAACTCACTGACTAAATATTCCTTGGAGCTTTTCTATCATATCCAATAGAATATACTTTTAGGAAATTTAATTATTAATCAGAAATAAAGTTGTGATATAAATAAATATGTAACATCATACAAAAAGACAGATAATATCATTAGTAGTGTACATGTCACAATTTTTTCCTTTCAGTAAAACCACTTAGTAAATTTCTGTAGAAAAAAGAAGGAAATCACTAAGAAATAAAAAGATTGATGGGAACTGGAAAATGCAGTGAATGGATATAGAAATAATTTTGTTGGTAGAAAATCTACAAAGAAACACTATTAGACCTTAATAAAGTTATAGTTAGTGATCCATCTACATGGGCAAAAATGAAGAATATCAAATAATACTAGAAGCATTTTAAAAGCCTATCTACAACCTGGGTTTTCCAACTAAACAAGTCCTTTTTGCTTATGTATATCTCTGTGTAATAATTCTATATGGTACTTATAAAAAGGAATCTGCAAGTGCAAAAAATATAGAAAACTTATGAAACCACCAATATTCTGGACTCATTGATGGTGATTACTTGCCTGAGAACTTAGAAAAATAACTAAGTCTCACAACAAAAGTTGATGAGAAAAATACAAAATCAAAGGAAAAGAGAAGAAAAAAAAAGCACACATCAACGAGGATGAACAACTACTAGATGAAACCAACCATCTGATCAAATTTAGGGTCCACAATCAACAGGAGGGAAAGAATACACAGATGCATTGTCCATTAATGTTTGTTTCATGAAGAATCACTATTAATGGAATCTATTCTGAAGTTTCTACAAAATAGCAATCAAAAATTTTTTTTGGGGGGTACGAGGTATTGAACTCGGTTCCTTGCACTTGCAAGGCAGGCCACTGAACCACTGAGCTAAATCCCTGGCAATAGCAATCAAATTATAAAATTTTATTTCTGCTTCTTATTATTTTTAAAAAGTTATGCCATTTAATATTTGTAAGACATCAAGAACATTGGGAGGAAAAAAGGAAATTATTTCTTGTGGTTTCATCTTTCTTTGTTATTTTAATCACTACACTCACCTGGAACACTTTTCTCTGGCTTTTTTCCCCATTCCTCCTCCTAGAAGGAGGGATGACTCATCTCTTTGATGAGGTGAGTAGAGAAAGGAACTAAGCTTTTTTGCTTAGCATCCTTTCTCCAATTTTTTTGCATCCTGATGCAGGTAAAAAAAAAAGTATTATATATATTCTCTCATGTACTTATAGTCTAATATTACTGTTCTTAGAGTATTTCCTTACTTAATTTTTGTTAAGTGCAAAGCAGGCATGATTAATTAACAATTTAATGAAATTTAAGTTATGTCCCACAATGTAGCCTCAAGGAAAGCACAAACGAAATTGTGATGTCAAATAAATTACCAACGTCTTATGTCTTGAATTTTCCTCCATCACTTCTGAGCATGAGAAGAGTAGAAATGGGCTTTTTATTGACATTTGAAACCCAAAGTGAAGGTGCTGAAACATGGCTGGCTATTTTTACTCATCTCCTTCTGCAACCAGACTGCTAAAGAAAGGTAAAGAACAGCAACCAAAATGATAAAGTCCCACTTGGTACCCTGAAAATAAACTTCTCATCAGTAAATACCCTATATCTTACAATTTTTTTAAAAAAATTCATACACTGAAAATAATTTTCATAGCTTCCATTATGTCTTCATTCATGATATTTATAGTTCCTGTAACTACCACAATTCAATCTGAAGATAGTAAAAATAAAAATTACTACAGGTTTAAAAATATAAATTTAATTTAAAGAAATAATAAAAAAAATTACTCTAGAAAAAAACTGATGACTTGTTATACCCTTCTTTCCTTTCCCCTACCCCTCAATATCCCCTTCCCCGATGTCCCTTAAATAATGGAAACTAAGTCTTTGCAGATGGGGGTGGGGGTTTGAAGAGAGGGCAAGAGAATGGGGCAAAAAGACTGATTATGTAAAGGTACAAATTTCCAACAATGAATGTCATTGTATTTTATACCTTAAAAATACCAATAAAATTAATTTTAAAAAGACCCCCCCTTCCAAAAAAAAAAAGATAATGTGTTCTAGTGTTTTTACCTGGGGAAAGTTACAGTAGTACCTAGTAGAAATCAGGAATTACAGGAGCCAGAATAGTTAGCTCCCATGCAGCTATTTCTGGCTATTCCTCTGCTGAAGCCCACACTTATAGGAGTCTGTGATCTTTACAATTCATGGTATTTTTCTGTCAAAAAGAAAATCAGCATCGCCACCCTAGAGCGCTGAGACATTTCCAATCATCTGCTGCTAATGCCGCTGTCAAAGGAAAGAATCTAGCTCTAATCTCTAATGCTTTCTATTGGTAGAACTGAGCAGGACCCAATTTAAAATGAAGTTTTCATCTCTTTAGTCTCAACATACAGTAGGAAGAATATTGCCAAGGAAAAGATGTGGTTAAGGTTAATGCATGCATGTGAATGTTGTACTTCAGGAATAAAAGCTGTTTGTTGTTAGTTCCTGTCTTTGAACTAGTTGATGATTATGCTGCTCTGTCTGGCTGAGTCTGCATTTGGAAGGCATTTCTTCAACTGATTGCTTAAAACCATCCCAAAAGGGAGTTGTTTGAGATTCTGGACACTAAATATTAGGTCAGTTGACAGAAAACTTGAATTGAAACATTTAGTTCTGGATAAAATGGAAGGCAGTGACGAGGAGCACGGTGGTAGGCACATCGGGTTAGGATTAGGGTAGACATCACCTGCAGGGAGCAGGTGGGGGTACCTAGATTTTTGTCAGAACACCAGAAAGAGAAGGCAGCAGAAAAGTTCAGGCTTTCCCATAATTGATCTCTGCTGAAGAAATTGATTTAAAACTACCCGAGGAGGAAGCGTCAAAGTAAAGCTGGAGGATTCAATTTTTCATTGGCTCTTTTATTAAGTGTTAAATGACATAAATAGACAAACTCTGTAGCTGACACAACTCTTCACAAATGAAGGATACATTAAAACTTATACATGTAACCAGGACTGAGTTCAAAGCTTTTGGATGTACCTTAGGAAGATGCATGAGGATGTGCAGTGTCAGACCTCTCTTGATGCATACTATGTAATTTATGACATTCCAAAATAAAATGATAAACCAGTCAAATTTTAATCTATATTCAAAATTTGTACCTGCCCCAAGGAAATAATTGGAAATTAAAGTGGATATGCTGTGTTTTCCACAGTCTTTTCTATTTTTAGAGATGAAGAGCCTTAGGTAAAGATATGCAATAAAGTACCCAATATTACATAACTGTTACATATTTATCTGACCTTTTCCCAAGTAGAAGCAACTGTTCGCCTAATGGTCTATCCTTCCAGCAAGAAGAGAGTCAACAAGAGCAAACCATCTCTTTTTAAAACACTAATAACTAGGTTCCTAATATCAGTGTTCATAGGATTGCTAATGATTACTAAAGGCTCTACCACTAAAACTTACTAAATAGTCTACCACTACCATTAAAGGCAGTAGTGGTAGGACAGTAGGGTGGTTGATAGATTCAGCCAAGATCTCTCGTTATCTGCATTTTAATGACTGTAAATCGTACTCCAATAATGTAATATTCAAACTATGCTTCCAAGAAACACATACAAATATCCTTATTTTGTATTAAGGGCTTCTTTATATGAGCATACATATTTTAAAATTATTATTAAATAAATTCATCAATTGATTAATAACTTGGACATGCTCATAAAGATGCTATTTCAACTTAACCTATATTAATGACTTATTTTGCTGTTTATATTGTCATAGAAAAGTTATTCATATCTTCTAAATGGGCCATATATTTTTCTGTCATTGGATATACTTAAATAATTTAATTTTTTGCATTGACTTTATTGGTACTTTCTAAGTATACAGTACAGTTACATTTATCATTGGGTTCTTGTACTTTTACATGACAGGTCTTGGTTATCATTTTCTCCCCATATCCCTGATTTCCCTTCACCCCCTTCACCCTCCCCTATTTACAAATACTTTGTTTCAATTTTTCCTTTTCTCATATTTTTTTCTTTTCCCTTATTTCCTTTCCCAACCCTTCCTATTTTTCCTGCAAATGTAACCCTTTTCTCCCTATTTCACATTGTCAGTTATACAATCTGGATCTCATTTACACTTTTAATTTTGCATACCTGAGAAGCTATTCAATATTTACACGTGTCTTATTTATCGCATTTAAGAGTATGGCCTCAATATGCATCTATTTTCCTATGAATGACTCTAGTTTCTCATTCTTTATGACTCAGCAGTATTTCACTTTATAGAAAAACCACATCTTCTTTATCTAGTCTCCAACTGATGGGTAAATGGACTGTTTCCAAGTTTGAGCTATTACAAACTGTGCCTCTGTAAATATGGGTGCACATATATCACTGTGATATGATTCTTTTAATTATTTTGGTAAGATACCAAGTAGAGCGATAGGTGGGTAAATTGGAATCTCTAATCCTAGTTCTTTGAGAAATCTCTATATTGATTTCCATAGTGGTTGCATGAGTCTGCACTCCCACCAACAATGGAGAAGGGTTCCTTTCCCCCACACAACCCCACCAACATTTGTTATTGGTTGATTTCTTGATAGCAGCCATTCTTTGTGGGGTGAGGTGGAATCTCAGTGTTGTTTTCATCTGCATCTCTCAAATGACCAGTTATGTGGAACATTTTTTCATATATTTACTCGATGCTTTTACTTTTTGAGAAATATCTGTTCATTTCAGATGCCCATATTTGAATCAGGTCTTTATATTTGGGTGAGGCTGATTTTTGTGAGTTCTTTATATATTGCAGAGAATAATCCTCCATCTGAGGAGCAGCTGGTAAATTTTCTTTCCATATTGTAGCTTGTCTTTTAGCTCTGTTGGTGGTTTCTTTTCAAGTGCAGAAGCTTTTTAACAAGATGAGATCCCAGTTGTTGATTCTTTATGCTTGTTCCCATGCTACTGGGGATTTCCTCATAAAATCTTTTCCTATGCCAATATCTTTGAGAGTTCTGCTTAACTTAGTTTAGTGCACAATAAAAAAATGAGGGTCTAGTTTTAATATTTGGCAGATTGAAATCCAGGTTTTACAACACACCTTTTTAAAGAGGCTATCTTTATTCCGCTGAGGATGGTTGTCTCCTTTGCAAAGATAAGGTAACTGAGTACATCTGAGTATATCTGGAATTGTTTCTGTATCTTCCAATCTATTCCACCGATCCTCAGGTCTTTTTTTTTTTTTGTCTGTTTTTATCACAATGCTGTTTTTATCACAATGGTATTGTAGTATACTTTCAAGTTAGAGATTGTGATACCCCCTGGCATGTATATGTTGCCTAGAATTGTTTTTTGCTATTCTAGGTCCCTTCTGGTTCCAAACAAATTCTTGGATTATTTTCTCTAGTTCTGAGAAATATATGTTGGAATTTCAATCAGGATTGCATTGAATCTGTATAACAGTTTTGGTAGTATGGCCATTTTCTCTATGTTTATACTTCCTACAAAGGAGCAGGGGGTATCTTTCCATTCTTTTATATCCTATTGGATCACTTTTTTCAGAGTGCTATAGTTTTCAGTGAAGAGTTCTTTTGCTTCTTTCATTAGATTGATTCCTAGATACATCATTTTTTGGATGCTTTTCTGAAAGGAATTGCTTTCCTAATTTCTGTCTCAATGAGTCTGTTATTTGTGGGCAGAAAGGCTATTGTTTTTTGAGTGTTGACCTTGTCTGCAGCTACTCTTCTGAAAGCATCAATTAAGTGTAGAAGTCTTTTTGCAGAGTTTTTTGGGTCTTATATGTAGAGTATCATATCATCATCAAATAATGACAGTTTAACTTCTTCCTTTCACATGTTTATTGCTTTAATTTCTTTCTCTTGTCTAATTGCTGTGGCTAATGTTTCCAGAATTATATTGAAGAGGAGTGCTTATAGTGGGCATCCTTGTCTTGCTCCTGATTTCAACATGAAGGTTTCCAGTTTTGGGCCATTGAATATGATGTTGGCTGTTCATTTTTCATAAATAGCTTTTATTAACTTGAGATAAAGACCATCTGTTCCAATTTTCTGCAGGGTTTTTATTATGAATGGGTAATGAATTTTGTCAAATGCTTTTTCTGCATTAAGAGGATCATATGGTTCTTTTTCTCCTTGACTCTGTTAACATAGTGTATTATATTTATTGATTTATGTACTGATTTGCATATGTTGAACCATCCTTGCATCCCTGGAAAAAAGTTCGACTTGGTCAGGGTGTATAATCTTCTTGATGACCTTCTGTATTCTGTTTGCCAGTATTTTATTGAGAATTTTTGCATCTATGCTCATTAGGAGATTGGCCTGTAGTTCTCTTTTTTGGTTGGGTCTTTCTCTGGTTTGGGAATCAAAGTAACACTTGCCTTCAGGAATGAATTTTGAAGTATTGTTTCTCTTTCAATTTCATTGAAAAGTTTAAAATACGAGTGGCTGTTCTTCTCTAATTGTCTTATAGAATTCAGCAGTGAATCCATCAGGACCTGGGCTTTTTCTGGGTTGGGACTTAATTACATTTTCAATTTCATGGATTGAAATTGGGATGTTTAAAATTTTTTTATCTTCGTTCAAATTTGGTAATTCATAAGTATCAGGAAATCTGTCCCTTTCTGCTGTGTTTTCCATTTTATTAGAGTACAGGGTCTCAAGTTAAGTATCGCTGATCCTCTGGGTTTCTGCTGGATCTGTTTTGCCTTCACCTTTTTTGTTCTTAATTTCATGTATTTGAGCCTTTTCTTTCCTTTTTTGATAAGTTTGGGTAAGTGCTTATTAATTTTATTTATTCTTTTGAAAAACCAACTCTTTGAGTCATTGATTTTTGTATCATTCTCTAGTCTCCATTGTATTGATTACTGCTCTGATCTTTATAATTTCTTCCCTTGCATTAGCGTTGGGTTTTTTGAGCTTTTTTTTTTTTTTTGAGGATCCTAAGATTCATCATTAGGTTGTTTATTTGAGCTAGCTCTGTTTTCCTAGTGTGGGCATTCACTGCTATGATTTTCCATTTAAAACTGCTTTCATTGTGCCCCATACATTCCTGTATGTTGTATTGGCTTTATCGTTTATTTGTAAAAACTGGCCAATTTCTTCTTTAATTTCCTCTGTGACACCTTGATTGTTCAGGTGAGTGTTGTTCAATTTCCATGTGTTTGTGAAGTTCTTATTTTTTATGCTATTGATCTATAGCTTAATTGCACTAATTTCTGATAGAATACATGGGTTAACTTTGATTCCTTTGCATTTGTTTAAACTTGTTCTATGAGTCAGTATGTGATATATTTTGGAAAATGACTCATGTGCTTGTGAAAACAATGTATAGTCTGATTTTGTTGGGGTGGAACACTCTGTAGATGTCTATTAAGTCCATTTGTTCAAAAGCTTGGTATATTTCTAATATTTCATTATTGATTTTTTTGTTTATATGATCTACTTATTTGTGATAGTGGGATATTTAGGTTTCCCACTAAATTGTATTAGTGCTTATTTGGTTTTTCATGTTCTTTAATATTTCTTTTATATAGGTTGGGGCAATAATATTTCGTGCATCTAAGGGCCGGGGATTTAGCTCAGTGGTTCAGTGGCCTGCATCACAAGTGAAACGAATGAGTTTGATCCCTGGTACAAAAAAAAAGAAAAAATTCATGCATCTATATTTATGATTATCATCTCTTCCTCTTGTAAAGGGAACACCCTTTACAACGATGTAGTGGTCTTATTTATCTCCTGGAATCAGTTTTTGTTTGAAATTTACTTTGTCTGCAAATAAGATAAGTACCCCTGTGTTTTTCTGGGTTCCTGTCACATGGAGAACTGTTTTCCATCCTTTCACTTTCAGTCTATGGGCTTTTGTTGCACTAGGTGTGTTTCTTGTATACAGCATATTGTTGGATTTTGCTTCTTAATCCATTCTGCCAGTCTATCTATTTTGATTGCTGAATTGATGCCATTGACATTGATGGCTATAACTGATATGTATTGACTTATCATTGTTAGTTACTGTCCTGTAGTTCTTTCTTCTTAATTACTCCTCCTCTCCCTTTAGTTTCTTGATTTTCCTATATGATTTGCTCTGTTGGTCCTGGTGGTGTTGAGATGTTCATTGTCTTTTTCTAGGATATTATTTAGAATTCCTTGTAGTGCTGGTTTGGTATACATGAAGATTCTCAGGTGTTCTTTGTCATGGAAGTATCTTATTTCCCCATCCATTTTAAAAGAGAGTTTTGCAGGATACATTCATCTAAGTTTGAGGTTGTTTTCTCTTAAGACTTGAAATGCCCCACTCTAGGCTCTCCTTGACTGGAGGGTTTGTGTTGAAAAGTCTTCTGTGATTCTGATGGGCTTTTCTTTGCATGTGATTTGTTTCTTTTCTCTCACTGCTTGTAGTATTTGGTTCTTCTTTTGGTTTTCTGGTATCTTGACTATTATGTGTCTCGGTATAAGAATTTATGACATGGCTAGTTGGGGTCCTATATGCCTCACTTTTGTGTATGTCAAATTCTTCCCCTTTTCTGTCATTAATTATGTAAACAGCTTTTTAAAAGTCATTTATATTTTTTCTTTCTACTTCATGGAATCCTATCAGTCTTATAATATTATTTGCATTATCTAGGAGTTGTTAGATCAATTTCTCATGATCCCTTACTGTTTTTAAGAAATCTGTCTTTTCATGATCACTGACTGTAATCCTATCTTTTATTTCAGAAGTTCTACCGTCACATTCATTCATCCTGCTATTAATGCTTGCAGTAAAGTTTTAATCTGCATATTTGTTTCAATCTGCTTCATGGATTTCATTTGTTTGCTACACTGGGCATTCCTGGTACCCTTTTCTTTCCTATGCTAGTCATTCATAGCTTCTACCATAGTCCTGAGCTCATCTATTTTTTGGTCAGTTTCTGTTCTTGAGTCTCAAATCATGTCTTTCATTGTGCTCACCATCCCTGTAGTTATCTGGGAAATTAATTCTGTTTTGAAATTTTCTAGGGACTAATTGATCTGTTTTGTTACTTCCTGTGTTATGAGTTCAGGGTGTCCTCATGGTTGCTTATTAGACTTTTCCACCTCATGTTCCCTAGAATTTGCCATTGGTGAACTGGAAGTCTATCTTTGTGCCTTGCTTAAGTATTTTTCTCATTTTTATTTTTGTTGTTGGGCTGTCCTTGGTTTAATTCCTGTGTTAGTACTTTGACCTTCCTGATATAGCTGCTCTTTAAGTTTTGAGTCTCTAATGACTCATAGACACCCTCATCTTCATAATTTCCAAAAAGACACCTCATTAAATCAAGCACAACTCTTTAGCCCAATTGACACAATCAACAACACAATGGCATCAAGCACAGTTTAAAATTAATCTTTTGTAATAATTATCAATCTATCATCTTTAAACCATGTGAATTAAATCAAAATTGAGGAGCAACCCAAAATATGTTTATAGTAAATAAACTATTCAATATAGCAGCTTTACTCTTCAGTATGGGGACTCAGAAGGAGTTTGGAGGACAGGGATAGATAGATAGAAGAATAGGAGAAGGATGATCACACAAACTCTAGGAAACTGTTAAAGAGAAGAGGGAAAGACAGTGCAAGAACAAAGACAGGAATAGAGCAACTTAACAGTAATAGGGAAGCTATAAATTATACTCACTTTCCTTAGAAACTAATGCCACTCAAGTGAAGGATAAAGAGAGAAAAAAAGAAAAAGAAAGAAGAAATATGAACTAAGGTAGGAACAGGAACAAAAAGGCAGATGAAGTATAATGTGGGGGAGCAAGAGACTGAGCAGGAAAAAAAAGAAAGAAAAAAGGAAGAATTTGCAGAATGGAACAAAATAGAGCTTTAAAACTAAAAATTAAAAATATGAGGAAAAAAAAAGGAAGAGCCTCTTTCAGGGTATATCTCTGCTCCCAAAATAGACAATGAGGGCAGCAATGTGCAGAACTAAGTCAATTAGTATTAGCTACCCAACAGCATTCCCACAAGATTAAGGCTGAATTCTGGCTATAAGGCCCAAGTTGAGCTCTCTGATCTCCTGCAGGGTTGAACTCTGCAAGGTTCTACTGAAGTTTCCCTCTGCCTTTCCCCTGAAGATAGTCCAAGTTCTTATGGAAGGTTGGGATCCCTTCAACTTACCAACTACACAAATCTGATGCACCTTTATTGTAGTTGTTCAATTCATTTCCATCTCTCGTAGCTCAGTAAAATGACCTTCATGACCAACTGTGCCTCTGTAGTTTTGATCCAGGTGTTGGCACAACCAGGAGACCCGAGAGCATGGGGGGGAGGTGCTGCAGAGGTGCCTGTGCAGCTGGGAGGTCCTCACTAATCTGCTCCAATTAAGGGCCAGGGCACTGGCTTTAAGTTCATATTTTGATTTCTGTTCTAAAATATGAGTTTAATTAGATAAATATCAAGAATCTTTCAAAATTTAAAATTCTGGGATACATATATTCCAATATATATTCTTGAACTATGTTCTGCATCTTTACTCCATTCCTCAGAAGAAAGGTAAATTATTCAACAAGTACTCTGTTATAGCAAGAGGCAAAGAGAGCAAGGACATAGGCTAGCTGCGTGTAATCCGTTAGGCATAAAACATTATCCTCCTTCATAATTGCTATTTAGAAGTTTAGCACTCAGGGAGCTTTTCCTTTCAACTATTTAGAGACAGTTGAACTAAAATTCAGTACTGTGAAGATTTCATTAGAAATGATACTGTCTTCCCAACTTCTAACAGTAGGGACAGCATAGTGATTAAGACTCTAAATAATTTCTTTTTATCTTTTTTTTTTTTTTAAACAGAGTCCCACTATGTAGTTGAGACTGATCTGGAAATCACTATGTAGCCCAGGATGGTCTCAAACACACAGTGATCCTCCTACCTCAGCCTCCTGAGTGATGGGATTATAGGCATGCATCACCATGCTCATCCCTAAATAATTTCTTTATGATAGCATCATTCCACTTTCACTAACAAAAACCTCCAAGTACATCTCTTGTTTTTTTGTACTAGGGATCAAATTCTAGTCCTTGTACTTGCAAGGCAGACAGAAGAACCACTGAGCTAAATCCTTGGCCCAAAACACATCTTTTTTAATCTCACAAAGTTCAAGTCATCTATGGAAAGCAACCTACTTCATAGGATCCAGTAAAAGCCTCAGCCCTAAAAATAACCCAAGTTCATATAGTGTGTAATGTTATTTTTCATGTTATAAAATAATTGAAATCAGGATGTTATTTCTCATAGAGACTAACAAAATGCCTTGTAGATATGCATATGCTCAATTTTTTTCATGAATATGGTTATATGCTCAATTTTTATGTTGATTTTTCCCCCAGAAATTTATTTTTGGAACTACCATAATTTGGTAGTATTTTTTAAAATATTTACTGGGGCTATGGTGTAGCTCAGTGGTAAAGGGCTTACTCAGGAAGCATGAAACTTTGGATTTGCAAAAATTAAAGCTGATAGATAGATAGATAGATAGATAGATAGATAGATAGCAAGAAAGACAAGATACATTTAAGGGAAGGAATCAGAATTTAATCATTTGGACACCTCAAAACTGACAACATTTGAGATATGTGCTAAGTGTTTAAAGAAAAGATCAAATAAACTGCTGCTGTTAAATAGGTTAAATGTACAGCCTGAGGAAATTTCACAGAACTTAGTTTTCTTGTGGTTATGTTTAAAAGATGTTTTATCTGTGTGACAACTAAATCATTAGAGGAAGCCAGTTTCTATGTAAGACAACAGCACAAAAGAAACAAATGTTCTTATTTTATTCCCCATTGATATTATGGTGATACCTGTATCTGAAGAGATAATATCATGTAGTTCAATGAAATAACTTTTAAAAAGAATAAATATTATAGATTAAGCTGTATTTAAAGAAAAAATGATCATACTGAAGCCATAGAAAGGTACATAAAAAGTAATCATGAAATAATGCCAGGGTACTACTCAACAACTCACTTTTAATTTTTTTCAGTACTGGACATTAAATCCAGGGCCTTTCTATAGAGCTATATTCCAAGGGCATTTTTTTTTTAATCTTTAAAGCTAGGATGGAACTTGCAATCCTCCAAACTCAGCCTACCAGAGTTCCAGGATTGCAGGCTTGTGCCACCATGACTGGCTTGCATTCTTAATTATAACAGATATGACCATAGCATATCTAAAAATAGTATGGCACTGCATTTTTTATTGCTTCAACAACTATCAAGAAGATTTCCTAACATTTTCATAAATAAGAATATTAAACTCAGAAATGATGTTATTACTTATGTATGACAGTAAATTTGCAACATGATGAACCAATGTTAAAAATTTAGCATAATGCCAAGATAGAACCATATCAAATAAAAGTCTGGGAAAGGTTGAAAAGAAGAATCCCAACTCAGAATAAAACATAGGGCCAAGAATCATATGTGATTGGAAAAATATATTCAGGAGAGATTTTAGCTTTTTGTACCAGGGACATTCTCTACTACACAAAAGTTATATGCAGTATGGTGAAATCATCTAAAATATTTCCAAAACTAAGTGTAGATAAAAATGTAACTGTCACTTAAATAATGCTTATGCATCTTCTGTCTTATCATTCAATTATATTTCACAGATTTAGGAAAGCAGTAACAAGAGCAGGAGAAACAAGACTTGAAATTATAAAACCATAATTTTAACATAGTTTTCAAATAGACAGTATGATTAATTACCAAACTCTCTTCCCATTTGGTAATATTTGTTACTGTTTACTTGAATTTTTTTTTTTATCAAAGTACTCATCCAACTGGACTCATCTGAGTTTTTTGAGGGCTTATCACTTACCTCATGTTTCCAAGACAAAGTAACTGTATTTCACTTATCATATTATATACCCATACATAACATATCTCATATATATTTAACAATACAATCTTTGAAATTTCTTTGTGATTATTGTCTTGTATAATGCTCAAATTACACAAATATTCTTGCAGATGTGTGAAAGTAAATGAGAGCTTGTAAAAAAAGGTCACCGTATGAGTCAGTGACACTCCCTTATCTGATTTTATAGGACAAGATATCTAGTTTGACAGGTATTTTATAGTAAAATTCCCCTCCATCACCCGTAATTGTTTGACCTAGAAGTTCTAAAGAGTATCTAAAGTCAGAATTTTTCAGGAGCTCTGTACTTTCATAAAACTCTAAGAATGTTAAAAATTAAAATTCACATTATATTATCCCAAATTGGAAAATTTTGAGAGTAAAAAGTGTATGGTTAATCATCATGTCAGAAGAATCAATGTAAAAGGGCCATATATTTAGCCAACATATTTGTAGAGATATCCTAACTGAAGATTATGCATTTCTCTGATAATTCACTTTAGTATTTCCATAACTTTATTTTATTTTTCTAAATGTTTGTGAGGAAATCATGCATTAATAATATATTGGCCTAGGAAAAGACTTTATGAACAAATCCTCAGGATCATGGGAACTAGCAGAAAGATTCAACAACTGGTATCTCATCTTATTAAAAATCTTCTGCCTGCAAAAGAAACCATCAGCAGAACTAAAAGACAATCTAAAAAGTGGAAAAAACTTTTATCAGCTGCTCCTCAGACAAAGGACTGTTATCTAGATTATATAAAGAACTCAAAACAACAAGCTCCCCCCAAATATAAGGACTCAATTCAAAATGAGCAACTGAAATGAACAGACATTTCTCAGACAAACAAGTAAAAGCGGTAAGGAAATATATGAAAAAATGTTCGACATCACTGGTCATTTGAGAGACACAGATGAAAACAACACTGAGATTCCACCTCACACCACAAAGAATGGCTGCTCTCAAGATATCATCCAATAACAAATGTTGGCAGGGTTATGGGAAGAAAGGAACCCTTCTCCATTGTTGGTGGGAGTGCAGACTGGTTCAACCACTATGGAAATCAATGTGGAGACACCTCAAAGAGCAAAATTAGAGGCTCCATTTGACCCAGCCATCCTTCTGCTGGGTATCTTTCCAAAAGAATTAAAACAATCATGTCACAGTGATATATGCACACCTATGTTTATAGTGGCACAGTTTGCAATAGCTAAAACTTGGAAGCAGCCCATTTGCCCATCGGTTGGAGACTGGATAAAGAAGATGTGTCTTTTCTATAAAATGGAATACTACCTAGCCATAAAGAATGTTAAATTAGAGTCATTCATAGGTAAATGGATACATATTGAGGATATACTCCTTAGTGAAATAAATAAGTCACACATGTATAAATTCCAAATAGTTTCTCTGGTGTGAAAAACTATAATGGTACATAAGATCCTAATAGTATAATTGTCAATGCAAAATAGGAAGAAAAGTGCTAAAGATATAGGATAAGTGGGAAGGGTAGGGGAAATGAAATAAGGGAAAAGAAAAAAATGAGAATATGAAAAAGGTATTTGTAAATAAGGAAGGGAGGGGGGTGAAGGGAGGGCAGGGCAAAGTGGAAAAATAAGAACCAAAACCTGTCATGTAAAGGTACAAGATTCCAAAGATGAATGTAACTGTACTGCATACCTAAAATGTACCAATAAACTCAGTGAGGAAAAAATAATAATATAAGGCCTTAATAATTATCATGTATATAATATGCTGATTAATGACCACAGTCAATCTCATCTACATGACTCATTCTTGAGATTTTGGCAAGTACATCAATATAAAAAGCTTGAGCTATACAGGCTTTCCATCCTATTTAGAGAGACTATCCCATTAGAAATCCTCTCTCCACAATAAATTTAGGTATCCTGTGATGCACCTGATGTCAGCAACTTGACTGATTATCAAACCATATCAAAAATAAGAAACATAAAGAATTGATTCATTATTGAATATGATGGCCATTTTATTCATCTATTGTCTTTTGCATAGGTCCTCAAATAACTTAAGGAAGGCAAATTTCATTCTGAAATGTCATAGAGGTGGTATGAATAGAGTGTCTCTGTGACCCAGAGATCATTTCCAGCTCCTCTTCCAAATAATGTATTTCACATATAGTAGCTTATCATACTTAGTCTTGTGACATTTTCTGGTATTTCTTTGTATATCGCCCAAAATAAAAACATTTGTTCCTTATGGTATGTGTTATTTTTAGTGTAACCACAAAATTAATTCACAGAATAAACAATGTGAATTAAGATCCCATAGGTACAAAAGAGTAATTTATGAAATTGACAAACATTGTCATTAGCTCAAGGAACTGAACATTTTTAGGAAAGAGATTATGCCCAAGTGTAGCAAAATTTAACAATGTGCATTTGTTGGGTGTAAATATAAAGAGCTCTTTCTTACTAAACTAATTAGTGTACTCAGAAAATAAGAAAAAAAAAATGAAGTCCCACAGCAGCATGATCTAAATTGAACAACAATCTTTTACCCAAACTACGTGTATCAAGCAGATTAAATAGTAGATACATCGTTCGTTTTGTCTTTCTTACTGGATATATATCACATATATGGTGTAT
>NW_022900914.1:57362036-57417300 GCF_012274545.1 Fukomys damarensis
ATATATATATATGCCAATGATAGAAAGTATTGCATGTTACAAAGAGCATTAAATGTCTACTTCAACTGTTTTAATTTATGTATGATCAAAGAGACTATTCATATATGACTATCTCAGAGAGGTATAGACATTTATCCATAGCGATATGCTGGCTTCTCACTTCATAGACAATCTATGACTTCTTATATAAATTTCACTGATTGTTTACATGTTTCTAAATATGTTGCAATATATTACACACCTGTTCCCTGACAGTCTAGTGTCATCCATATATCATTATTAATCCTCCATGGATTTCCCTCTTTGCTGAACAGAGGACACCAAGGGTTGTATTTCCCAAAATACTTTTTATTGTATAATACATGGTGTCAGTTTGCAATGGGAAGAACACATGGAGTTTCAGAACGTAAACTGGAGGAAGGCGTTGTTCTCCACTAATGTGATTTCATTCAGACACACAGGCAGCCATGAGGTGTCCAAGTTTCTTGCAAAAACTTAAAGGAAATTCAAGACTGCTAAACTTGTGTAGACTAAGACAGATAGTGAGAGCAATTGCAGATATCCTTGAAAATCTTGAAGATTTATTTTTGATATGTGGATAACTAGATAATTAGATGTTTTTATCTGAAGTCGTAAATGTTGAAGATGCAGCTTCTACATTGGACAGAGCCCTCTTATGAGAAAGAACAGAACTCAAAAACTGGTGCACACCTCTACTGGGAAATAGCACACTTTCACTTCAGCTGGTATTCCACTGACAAAGCCTGTCACACACTCTTCAAAAGTGCAAAGGAAATATAGTTTTTCTAGGCATCTGAAGAGAAGAGAAGCTGGACATTTGTTAATCATACTGACTGCTACTATGCTAATAATGCACTAAAGATAACTTTAGGTACTGAAGAGACACTCAACTAATTTTGAAAACACAAGAGCTAGCGCAGTTTGAGAGAAAGAAAAATGTTTCAAGATTATTTAAAATATTGAAGCAGAATTTTCTAACAAAATGATTATCCCATTACCTAAGACACAATAGTATGCAAAGTACATGTTTACATGGCTGGGAAACCAGTCAAAGTTATTTTATTTATTTTTTTAATTTTTGGTACCGGGGATTGAATTTGGGACCTTGTGCTTAGAGGCACCTGGAAGAACCAATGACTAAATCCGTGGCTAAACAGTTCTTTATGATGTAACAGGAATGAAGAAGCCTGTTGAATATGCTTAGTGGTATCACATAATATTAGTAAAGATTTAGGAGAGAAAATCTGGCAATAATGTGTCTTGTGATTATACAAGCAGAAACCTATGATAGGTGAGAAGATTTTTAATTAATGTACTCAAAATATTTTTAATTGGTGTCCTGGAAAACTTAAAAAAACTAAATCAGAATAAAAATTGCAAAAACGCAGAGAATGATAATGCAAGGAAATAAGCCAATATTACTATAAGTGCAGATGTTAATACAAACATTGGCAACATAAGACAAACTTGATAATTAGCCAAGGGATGGTTCAAATGATTAGTACCCTACATGGATTTAGTTTTATTATTTGTTATTACTCAAATTTTGCAGTGTTTTGGTTTTAGGACTGAGTTTTACTTTCTGCTCTTTATCCTGGACCTTCAGATTATTTAAGTCATTTGCTAAGTCCAATCAATAAATAATACATAAGTTGGAATTTGAAACTCACATCTCCAAACTTTTCTTTCTTATTTTCCTTTTATAAAGGAGCAAACTAAATGTAAAATACATAAGCAGAATAAATAGAAGCAATGTGCCAAGAAAGGAGGGAAAATGAAAAATCTCACGGAGAAGAAAGTTTAATGGGAAACTTTTCTTTCTTCAATCACAAACTAAATAAAAGGAGAGTATGATCTTCTGAAAAAATACATAAACAAGGATATATATTTTTTTCACCATATATATATATATATATATATATATATATATGCATTAGTTATAGCATTGTGTTCTCACTGTCTTCACTTTGCCCTTGACTTCTAGAATATTTAAATAATTTGCTAAGTTCACTCAGGAAATAATATACAAACTGGAATATATATTTTTTTCATGAAAAGCCACTATATTTTACACATACTTTACACATATTCACACATTCCCTTCCTTTTTTCATTTTTTTATAGTGATTCTCCTCCAAAATGAAACTGGAAATTGTCAGACTCTAAAATATTTTTTTCTGTGTCCCTTAATGGATGTAAACTATTTATGAAGGGTAGAGACAAACAAGTCTTTCAGGAAATTATAATATAAAAATAAGTTTTATTTTCATAAATTTAATTATTGGCCAAAATGCATTTCTTGCCATGTTTATATATCAAAATTTCATTGTTATTTAATAATATAATTACCATGTTATTCCTATGCCTAACACTTTTCATGGTTACATTTCTAATCTATAAGAGCCATATGTGAATTTGGCAAGAATTTGCAATCCTATCTGCGCTACGTAGGTACATATCGTTCTACATTTCTAAAGATAATAAAAAACTTAAAGTTGTACATATGATTTCAAATTCTTAGATAATTCCTGGATGTAAAAATTCATATATGGAGCACAGTCAATGTTCTCTGGAATTTTTCTCTTCAGTAGACGTGAACCAAATAAGCCAGTAACAAAAAAGAGCATAATTTCATGACAATATACTCAAATATAATCATGTGATCAAAAACCAGAAGGTTACCAACTCTGTAGAAAAGGATAGAAAAGACTTCTTAGAAATATCAAATTTGACTATATAGATTAATAGTTGAGAAATGTTAAAAATGTTAACAGTGTAGACTGCTCCTAAATATATTTTATTGAAATAAAATAGTATTGAAAAAGTAATTTGAAAACACACAAAAAAGAAGGCAGAGACAACAAGAAATATGAGCTGTCAAAAAACAAAAACTATACCAATCCCTCCCACAAAATGTGCTCCCATAAACTGAGAAGGACCAGAGAATCAGTTCTTCATTGTGCTGTTCCTAAAATATCAAAAAGAAGAGCCCTGAAATAAATTTGACAGCACACATTAGCTTTTATAGAGAAATATCAATTACCACAAAGGTTGAGTTATTTCTGTTTTCACTAAGGCAAGATACAAGCCATTCACTATTAATCAAATGAATACAGAAGTCAGAACAATTTGCCAAACAAACACATATTATGTCATGAAGAATTAGTATCTGATAATTATGCTCAAATGTCACCCTCTGTTTAGAATACAAAGTAGCAATATATTATTATTCAACTTAAAATAATTGCAGTCTACTCCTTGCCATATATGAAACTGATGAATTATGCTGCTCAACAATCTTCCTCAAAAATTGCATACCTCAATTACATTTAAAATGTGAATCCAGGTAAGAGTATATTCTAATGAAAAAAAGTATACAAAGATGCAAAAAGAAATACAAAACTTTCACTATAAATTTATTTCAAAGTATACATAGGTGAATGACTATGTATTTTAATTTACTAAAAATGGTACAATAAGTTTCTTTATTCACAAATAAAAATATGTAGATGAATAAAATGTTGTAAAAGTAATTAAAGTTTAAAAAAGGAACTTTACAGAAAACTTCCAAAACTGAGGGGAACAACTAGACATACAGATAAGTGAGTCATATAGGACTCCAACTATCCATGATCAAAACAAAACTACACCTAGATATATAATAGTCAAAATCTCAGAAACCCAAAAGAAGAAAAAAATACTACAAGCAGTAAGAGAAAATAAATGAATCAAATGAATCACATGCAAAGGAAAGCACATCAAAATCACAGCATACTTCTCAACACAAACCCTTAGGTCAAGGAGAGACTGGAGTGAGATATTTCAAGTCCTAAAAGAAAACAACCTCCAAACTAGATGGATGTATCCTGCAAAACTCTCTTTTAAAGTGGATGGGGAAATAAGATACTTCCATGACAAAGAACACCTGAGAAACTTCATGAACACCAAACCAGCACTACAAACAAGTCTAAACAGCATCCTAGAAAAATATCACAAAAGTCACAACACCGTGAAGCCCAACAGAGCAAATCAATTAGGCAAGGCAAGAAACTAAAGGGAGAGGGGCAAATTAAAAAGAGTCAACAAAAGGACAATAACATAACAATAATAAGTCAATACATATCAGTTATTACCTTAAATGTCAGTGGACTCAGTTCACGAATCAAGAGAAATAGACTGGCAGAATGCAATAAGAAGCAAAATCCAACAATATTATGTATACAAGAAACACACCTAGTGCAAAAAAGAAGCCCATAGTTTGAAAATGAAAGGATGGAAAACAGTTCTCCATGTGACAGGAGCCCAGAAAAAAGCAGAGGTAGCTATCTTATTTGCAGACAAAATAAATTTAAATCCAAAACTGATTAAGAGACACAAAGAAGGCCACTTCTGTAAAGGGAACAAGTCAAGAGGAAGAGATCACAATCATAAATATATATGCACCAAGTATTAATGACTCCAACTATTTAAAACAAATAGTAAGTAACATGAAAATCCAAATCAGCACAAATACAATTGCAGTGGTGGACCTAAACACCCTGCTGTCACAAATAGACAGATCATCTAGGAAAAAATAAAAAATAAAATACTGAACTGAATGAAGCTTTTTAACATATGGACTTAATAGATGTCTATAGAGTGTTCTACCCCACAAGATCAGAATATATTTTCTTTTCAGCTGCACAGGGGTCATTCTCCAATATAAACCACATAGTAGCTCATAGAACAGGTTAAAATAAATCCAAAGGAATCAAAGTTATCCCCCGTATATTATCAAACCATAGTGCAATAAATCTGGAGATCAAGAGCATAAGAAACTGTAGGAACTTCACAAACACATGGAAATATAACAACTATCTACTGAACAATCAATGGGTCAAGAGGAAAATAAAGAAGAAATTAGACAGCTTTTACAAATAAATGGTAAGGCTAATACAACATAGGAATCTATGGCACACAATGAAAGCAATTCTAAGAAAATTCATAGCAGTGGGCCGGGGATTTAGTTCAGCAGTTCGGTGGCCTGCCTTGCAAGTGCAATGACCCGAGTTCAATCCCCGGTACCCCCACAAAAAAGAAAAAATTCATAGCAGAGAATGTCAACATTAGGAAAACAGAGCAAGCTCAAATGAACAACCTAATGATGAACCTTAGACTCCTAGAAAGAAAAAGAGCAAGAAAAATCCAATGCTCATACAAGAGAGGAAATTATAAAGAGTAAAGCAGAAATCAATGCAATGGAAACTAAGAAAATCATACAAAAAAAAATCCATGATTTGAAGAGTTGGTTTTTTTACCAAATAAATAAAATGGATAAATACTCAGCTAAATATGTCAAAAAGGGAAAGAAAAGGCTCAGATTCATACAATTCAGAATGAAAAAGGTGAAGTCACAGAAGCTCCAGCAGAAATGCAGAGAATCATCAATACCTACTTTGAGAACATGTACTCTAATGAAATGGAAAAAAGAAGAAATGGACAGATTTCTACATACTGATGAATTACCAAAGTTGAACGAAGAAGATAAAATAATTCTAAACAGCCCTACTAGTGAAATTGAAAATGCAATTAAAATTTTACCAACAAAGAAAAGCCCAGGTCCTGATGGATTCACTGCAGAATTTTACAGTACATTTAGAGAAAAACTACTGCTATTACTCTTTAAACTTTTCAATGAAATTGACAGGGAAGCAATACTTCCAAATTCATTCCTCAAAGCAAGTGTTACTTTGATTTCTGAACCAGGGAAAGTCACAACTAAAAAAGAGAACTGGAGGCCAATCTCCTTAATGAATATAGATGTAAAAATCCTTAATAACATCCAGGAAAACAGAATACAGAGGGTCATCAAGAATATCATACACCCTGACCAAGTTGGATTTATTCCAGGGATGCAAGGATGGTTCAACATATGTAAATCAATAAATGTGATACACTATAATAACAGAGTCAAGGACAAAAATCATATGATTCTCTCAATAGATGCAGAAAAAAACATTTGCCAAATATCAATGTCTATACTTAAATCAATACATGTAATACATTATATTAAAAGAGTCAAGGACAAAATCCACATGTTCCTCTTAATAGATTAAGAAAAAGCATCAGACAAAATGCAACACCCATTCATTATAGAAACCCTGCAGAAAATTGGAATAGACGATCTATATCTCAACTTAATAAAGGCTATCTATGAAAAACTAACAGCCAATATCATATTAAATGGCCAAAAACTGGAAACCTTCACTTTAAATTCAGGAACAAAACAAGGATGCCCACTATCACCACTCCTCTTCGATATAGTTGTGGAAACATTAGCCATAACAATTAGACAAGAGAAAGAAATTAAAGCACTAAAGATAGGAAAGGAAGAAGTTAAACTGTCACTATTTAATGATGATATGCTACTCTACATAGAAGAACCAAAAAAATTTCACCAAAAGACTTCTAGATTTAATGGACACTTTCAGCAGAGTAGCTGGATACAACACTAAAAAAATCTATGGCCTTATTGTACACAAATAACAGACTCAGTGAGAGAGAAATTAGATAAATAATTCCTTCCATAATAGCATCTAAAAAAGTGAAGTATCTAGAAATCAATCTAACAAAAGAAGCAAAAGACATCTACACTGAAAAATACAGCACTCTGAAAAAAGAGATCGAAGAGGATATAAGAAAATGGAAAGATATCCCCTGCTCCTGGGTAGGAAGAATCAATATAGTGAAAATGGCCATACTACCAAAACTTCTATACAGATTTAATGCATTGCCAATTGAAATTCCAACAGTATATTTCACAGAACTAGAAAAAACTATCCAAATATTCATTTGGAAGCATAAGAGACCTAGAATAGCAAAAGCCATCCTAGACAACAGAGATATTGCAGTGGGTATAACAATTCCCAATTTGAAATTATACTACAAAGCCACTGTGATAAAAACATCATGGTACTGGCAAAGAAACAAACCTGAGAATCAGTGGAACAGATTGGAAGATGCAGAAACAATTCCAGATGTACTCAGCTACCTCATCGTTGATGAAGGAGCCAACCATCCTCACTGGAGTAAAGATAGGCTCTTTGCTAAATGGTGTTTTAAAAAACTGGCTTTCAAAGTGTCAACTATTAACACTAGACCCTTATCTTTCACCATGCACTAAACTAAAATCCAAGAGGATTAAAGATCTAAATACTAAAAAAAAGGAGACTAAAATTTTTACAGTATAAGTTAGGCAGAACTCTTAAAGACACTGGCATAGGAAAATATTTTTATGAACAATTCCTCAGTAGCACAGGAACTAGCAGAAAGAATCAACAACTGGGATCTCATCTTATTAAAAAGCTTCTGCACTGCAAAAGAAACCATCAAAAGAACTAAAAGACAATGTACAATGTGGGAAAAAAATTTTACGAGCTGCTCATCAGACAAAAGACTATTATCTTGAATATATAAAGAACTAAAAAAAACAAATCAGCCCCCCAAATATAAAGACCTGATTCAAAAACAGGCATATGAAATGAACAAACATTTCTCAGACAAAGAAGTAAAAACACCAAGGAAATATATGAAGAAAATGTTCCACATCACTGGTCATTCGAGAGATGTAGATGAAAATAGCACTGAAATTCCACCTCACCCCACACAGAATAGCTGTTATCAAGAAATCAACCAATAACAAATGTTGGCAGGGTTGTGGGGAGAAAGGAACCCTTCTTCTTTGTTAGTCAGAGTGCAGACTGGTGCCACCACTGCAGAAATCCATGTGGAGATGCCTTAAAGAACTAGGATTAGAGATTCCATTTGACTCAGCCATTCCTCTCCTGGGTATCTTTCCAAAATAATTAAAATAATAATATCACAAGCTAGGCATGGTGGCACATGCCTGTAATCCCAGTACTCGGGAGGCTGAGACAGGAGGATTGCTGTGAGTTTGAAATTACCCTGGGCTACATTGTGAGTTCCAGGTCAGTCTCAAGTACATAGTGAGACCCTGTTCAATAATAATAATAATAATAATAATAATAATAATAATAATAATATCACTGTAATATATGTGAACCCATGTTTAAAGTGGCACAGTTTGTAATAGCTGAAACTTGGAAACAGCCCTATTGCCCATCAGTTGTAGACTAGATAAAGGTGATGTGGTTTTTCTGTAAAATGGAATACTACTCAGCCATTAAATAATGAGAAATTAGAGTCATTCATAGGAAAATGGTTGCATATTGACGTTATACTCAAGTGGAATAAATAAGTCACATGTGTGTAAATACTGAATAGTTTCACTGGTGTGAAAACTATAATTGCAAATAAGATCCTAATGGTATAATTGACAATGTGTAATAGGAAGAGAAGGGCTAAAAGTGTAGGGGAAGTGGAAAGGGTAGGGGAAGGGAAATATGGGAAAGGAAAAAAATTTGACAAAATAAAAAAATGGAGATAAAAATTTTGTAAATAGGGAGGGGAGGAGGGAATGATGGGGAAAAAGTGAGAACCCAGACCTGTCATGTGAAGGTACAAGATCCCACTGATGAATGTAACTGTACTGTATACCTAAAATGCACCAATAAACTCAATGAGAAAAAAAATAAATAAAAAGGGACATTTTAACCGAATATATAACCTACTCTATGTATAAACTAGATATTGTTCAGTTTTTATTCACATGTTCTACAGAGTTTCTCCCAACGGTTCTGGTCTCCCTAGAAACATGATAAGTGAAGGAACCAGCAGAGGTGGAGCTTAGTGGGAGGTTCTTAGGTCATTGATGGCACTGCCTTCCAAGGTGAAAGTTCATCTAGAGTGCGTTCCTAAAAGAGTAAATTGTTACAAAAGCTTGGCCTTAATCCCTGAATCTCTACCTTGCTCTTAGGCAGTGTGATCCTTCCCTCTCAGATGGACTCATGCCAAGAGGCCTTCATCAGAGACAAGATGGCCATAGCTCTGGATCTTCAGAACTGCAATAAATAAATAAATAAATAAATAACATGAACTGTATCTTTATAAAGTGACCTACCTTGGGTATTTTGTTATAATATTGAAATTGGTATAATAAATATATTAACCACATTCAAATATGTGTCCAATCTTTATCCTCAAATATTCTGTATTCATATAAAGCCACTTATGCTAAGCATGTTGGCACACCTCTGTCTCCCAGCCCTCTGGGAGGCTGAGGGAAGAAGATTGAAAGTTGGAGCCCTGCCTGGGCAACTTAGTAACTTCATAAGAACATGTGTAAAGATCAGAAACTTTTAAAAAGGGCTGGAGATGTAACATACTGCCAGGACCCTGAATTGCATTCAATAATAATTGTATGAAATAATCTAATACTAATATATTGCTACTTCATATTCTGTAGTAGCAGCAACAACAACACACACACACACACACAACAATGCACAGCAAGATCTAGACTTTAGTAATTCCCTACTTCTTCTTATCACTGCCCTCCATAACTATAATATCTTAGTTGGGTAACTTTTGTATTCCTCTTTCAGATTAAGCAGAGGCATCTCCCTTTTACACATAATTCTTCTATAGTTGAAATAGAGAAAAAGAGGACCGATCTCTTTATTTCTCTAATTCATGAATCTTTCTTTACGTTGCCTGATGCTTGTTCTCCAGGAAATACATACTGACCTCGAGGAAGTACACATTGACCACTATTAACCTCTGTGTAACTAGTTTGTATATGCCAGATGCCTTACCCTATATACATGCTAGATATTTGTACATTAGATATTAGTATGTAGTGAACAGTTCCTGAAGTAGAGAACTTATTCTTGAAAGACTGGTTAATGATTTGAGACTGCTACTTCCAATACAGTTCAAATGACTTACATGAAAGCTTTCATCACAGTTCTGCCAAATAGGGAGAAAGCAGGATGTTTGACAATTACTCCCTTGCAACTGTCTACATTCAGCACCAGTAGATGAAAGCCTTACCAAGGAAGTTTTGACTTAAGTGGTCATGTTCAGTAGGAGAGTGATACTAATCTTTACACTGCAAACACTCCTGTGCTCTATAAGTTATTTTCTTAAATTTAAGAGTGCTTTTTGAGACAAAAAGCTAACAGAATTCTTTGAAATTAACATGTTCTATCTTCATTTATAAAATCAGCAACACTACATAGGTAATGGGTATATGGGTAGGAAATTATACTAGTACACAGATGACTAGTATAAGAGAAAATACTAACATGAGTATCTAACTAGTAATAAAATATCATAAAATTAATAAATTAACTGCTAAAAAGGAATTAATGCTTGAAAATCAGAGAAATTTTACAAAGATAATATGTTAGCTCTGCTTTAAGAAGTAAACTGGACCCAAGACACAATGAGAAAACTAAAAACAATAATCTAAAAGCAAGTATTGATTAAAAGCAACAATTGGCAAACATTTTCTGAATGACTAAATAGTAAGTAATTCAGATTTGGTAAGCTAAATATGGTCCTATCACATAATATTATTTTTCTTCTCAATCCTTACAAATTGTAATCAATCAATCAATTAAATTTGTTCCTAGATTGAAGACCTTATAACTAAAGGCCACAGATAGAATCTTGCCTGTCTAGTCACTGTTTGCAACTCTTGTGTTAGAAAATATTTTTTTAAAAAAACTATCAATGGATGTATAATACAAATAATAATAAAATGTTGTAATTATTTTTTAAAAAACATTCAATTGCATTGGTATCATGGACATTGTAGAGACAAATTTAATCTTCAATTACTCAGAGGGCTTATAGTCTACACTTTTTCTTACTGATTCTGATTCTACAGAAGTGTTAATAAATACTATGGTTTTAGTTAGGCAAATGAATCTATCTGACAAAAATAAAAATATGCTGATCCCTACATCTCCTAGTTTCCTTAACAAAGAAACACACCAAACAGTAGTTATTTTGTCTCCATTTTCATATTCATTTCAATATTCCTGTTCAATAAATACATGTATCTTCCTTTGGTTTTGCCTTTTAGCTTTCTATAACATAACATTTTTATTAAATTCATTTAAGCATTTGAAGAATAAATTATCTAAACTTTCAAACTTTGCCTATAGATTATATAAAGACAATTCCCAGAAGTAAAATCTTAATATACCATCTACCTGTATACCTAACCTTGTAATTTCTTTTTATTTTTTGGTATCAAGGATCAAACTCAGGACCTTATGCTTGCAAGGCAGGTGGCAGAATCACTGAGCTAAATCCCCAGCCCAGAACCTTGTAATTTCTAAGCCTGGGATTGATCTGTAAAAAAAAAAGTTTAAAGTTAAAAGAAGTGCCACAATTACTAAGTCAGAGCTTACTTTTTGTATTTCATTGATTCATTTTTAAGTACTCTGCTTCACTGAAAGAAATGTCAGGTGAATAGCAGCAAGGAGGGTGAAATGCCTTGGATTAGAATAATTTCCTACTGTTCCTACATACTATTTCCTGTTTTGCTGGAAAGAGTTAAATATCCTTTTGTACTTCAAACTACAGAAATCTCAGAAGATAAACTAATTCAATGATCCAATAATTTCAAGCTTTTAAGTTGCTCACAACTAGGCAAATAGGCAGAGTATCCCAAAGGAAGAGTACAGAGAAAAGATTTAAAGTAGGACAGAAGAAATACAGGAGACAGAGATGCAACTCACTCTCAGTCATGGGAAAGGCTTAAATACTTGCTGAAATATGTCATAGAGAAGTCACACAGAACACATTAGTGAGAAGCAGATTTATTAGGCAAAATCAAAGAAGTACATACTTGGAAGGAAATATGTATGCTCACAGGGTGAGAGGCATTGTGGCCTGAGCCTAGAGGCATCATACCTCTGGCTTCTTTGGCAGTGGACATCTTTGGAATTTGTGAATCTGTATATATTTCTAGGTAGGCTCAAGTTACTCATTTTACAGATGAACTGTAAGGGCAAATCTATTTTATAATCTTGTTAAAGATTTTTGAATGAGTTTCTGTGAAGGGAAAAACGGTCCCCTTCTCCTCTTTCTGGATATCTCTTCAGATCCTATCTGGTGATAAGACCACATATGATAATAGGTATCTGATACACAAACAGCAGCTATCACACCGAGAGACAAGCCACAACCTCTGCAGCCAGCTGCCCAGACAGTCAAACTACAAAGAATGCAGCAAGGAGTCTCAATTAGCCAGGGCATATCAATACAGGGCAACTTCTATAATTGTTAATACTTCTAGCTTCAAATCAGCCAGAAAAAGCCAAATATTCTCCCCAAACCATTCACCACAGGATTCTCCAGCCTCCCAAGCCATCAGTTCCAATCATAGAATATCTGAAATCTTTTCTTATCCACTATATAACTTTCCCATTATTTTGCCTGCCTTTGAGTTTCTATCAAATGAGAATGATGAGTGACCTCCTTTGCTCTAGCAAGCTCTGCATTAGTAGTATTTATTCTGATTTGTATTGTCTTCCTTTATTTTGTTAAGCTGAAATAAATTTAGCCCAAATTAACTTCTGAGCTAGAATGATAAAATTTGGCCCACAGCATTCTCTGTATATAATGAACTACAATTTAGCTTGATATATAAGTCAGTCATAAGCTAACCCAAGAGTATAACCCTGTAACTAGGCAAATGAGTCTATACCCACCCAATAGTTGATGCAGCAAAATGCCAGTTAATGACTGCAAAATAGGTCCAGATGAAGCCAAGGAAAAATTATACCCAACCGGTAATTTCTGTAACCCTCTTTCTGTCCTGGTTACAAAAACAGCACATATTTATAACTGGGCATTCTGAACCATCCTGAGTCTAATGTGCGGGCTCACTGTAGAATATTTTTCTTTCTCAGGAGAATGTTGTTAAATTTAACTGGTTTTGATTTTCTTCTAGTAATTTACGCACATCTCCCACTTAATAGCTGTGTCACTCTTCTTTGTAAATTAAGTGTATTGGTACATTTTGGGTGTTCAGTATGATGACATTCATTCCTGGAAATTTGTACCTTTACATGACATATCTTATTTTTCCCCTATTCTCCTGCCCTCACTTTAACCCTTCCACCTCTCCCTATTTTTGAAGCCTTTGTTGCCATTATTTCTTTTTTCATACTTTTTACTTTGCCTCTTTCCTTTCCCCTACACCTTCCACTCCTACTCCCCTTTAGACCTTGTCTTCCTATTTCACATTATCCTTATACATTTTGATTCTTATTTACACTTTTGTTTTGTCACACCAGAGAAACTATTTGGTATTTACAGGTGGGTCCTATTTATTTCGGTTAAATGCATGACCTCAATGTGCATCCATTTAACTATAAATATCTCTTGTTCTCATTCTTTATAGATGAGTAGTACTCCATTTAACAAAGCAACAATCTTCATTATACAGTCTATAGTCAATGAGCATTTGGGCTGTTTCCAAGTTCTAGCTATTACAAACTGTGCCACTATGAACACAGATGTGCATATATTGCTGTGGTATGATTTGTTTAATTCTTTGGGGAGTAACCCAGCAGAGGAATAGCTGGGTCTAATGGGACCTCTAATCCTCGTTTTCTGAGTTATCTCCATATTGATCACCACAATGGTATCACCAATCTATACTCCCACCAACAGTGGAGAAGGGTTCCTTTCTCCCCACATCCCCACCAGCATTTGTTACTCATTGATTTATTGATAGCAGCCATTATTTCTGAAGTGACAGGATCAGTGTTGCTTTCTTCTGCATCTCTCAAATGACCAGTGATGTTGAACAGCTTTTCATATTTTTATTTGCTGCTTTTATTTTGTCTGAGAAATGTCTGCTCATTTCAGATACCCATTTTTTTAGATTGGGTCTTTAAATTTGGGGGGTCTGATTTTTGTTGTTGTTGTTATTTGTATATACTAAATAGTAATCCTTTGTCTGAGGAATAGCTAGTAAACACTTTTTCCCAAATTGTAGGTTGTCTCTTAGCTCTGTTGGTGGTTTCACTTGCAGTGCAGAAGCTCATTAATATGATGCGATCCCAGTTGTTGATTTTCTGTTCTAGTTCCCATGCTGCTGATCTTTGGTTCATAAAATCTTCCTATGCCAACTTCTTCAAGAGTTCTATCTAACCTATCTTCCATCAAGTTTAGTGTTTCTGTTTTAATATTTAGATCTTTAGTGCATGGTGACAGACATGGGCCTAGTTTTCATCTGTGGCAGTTTGAAACCCACTTTTTCCAGCACCATTTATTAAAGAGGTTATCTTTCCTCCAGTGAGGGTGTTTGACTCCTTTGTCGAAGTTGAGGTGGCTGAGTATGTCTGGGGTTGTGTGTGCATCATTTAATCTCTTCTATCTATCCTTAGTTCTGTTTCTTTGTCAGTACCATGCTGTTTTTACAGTGGCTTTGTAATATAATTTCATCTTGGGGACTGTGATCCCCCCTATCATATCTCTGTTGCCTAGAATTGCTTTTGCTAGTCTAAGTCTCTTCTGGTTCCAAATGAATTCTTGGATTTTTCTAGTTCAGTGAAATATGCTGTTGGGATCTCAATAAGGATTGCATTGAATCTAAATAGCTTTTGGAAGTATGTCCATTTTTTGCTATATTGGTTCTTCCTACGCAAAAGCAAGGGGTGTCTTTCCATTCTTTGATATCCTCTTCTGATCTCTTTTTTCAGGTTGCTGTAGTTTTCAAGGTAGAGATCTTTTACTTCCTTTGTTAGAGTGATTTCTAGATATTTAATTTCTTTGGATGCTATTGTGAAAGGGATTATTTACCCAATTTCTCTCTCAGTCAGTCTGTTATTTGTATATAGGAAGGCTACTGATTTTTGAGTGTTGAGCTTCATCAACCTGCTTTATTTAATCTTTCCATTAAGTCTAGAAGGCTTGTAGTAGAGTGTTTTTGGTTTTCTATATAGAGCATCATGTCATAAGCAAATAATGCCTGTCTAACTTCTTCATTTCCTATCTTTATCCCCTTTATTTATTACTTTTGTCTAATTGCTGTGGCTAATGTTTCCAAAACTATGTTGAATAGGAGTGGTGACAGTGTTCCTGATTTTAGCATAAAAGATCTCAGTTTTTGACCATTAATATTATGATGTTGCCTATTGTTTTTTCATAGATAAACTTTATCAGATTGAGCTAAACCATCTATTCCCATTTTCTGTAGGGTTTTTCTCATGAATACATGTTGGATTTTGTTGAACACTTTTTCTGCATCTATTGAGATAATCATATGGGTTTTGTCCATGAGTCTGTTAATATACTGTATTATTTATTGATTTGCATATGTTGAACCATCCTTGCACATCTGGGATGTATCCCACTCAGGTAGAGTGTATGATCTTGATGATCCTCTGTATTGTGTTTGCCAGTATTTTTGTATCTACATTCATAAGAGAGATTGACCTCTAGTTCTGTTTTTGTTGAGTCTTTCTGTGTTTTCAGAATCAAAATAATGCTTGCTTCCAGTAATGCATTTGGGAGTACTGCTTCCCTTTCAATTTCAATAACAAGTTTGAGAAGTAATATATCATTTTCATTTTTTCCTGCTTTTTATGGATTCCCATCAGTGTTATGTTATTCTTCTTTGCATTATCTAGCAGCTGCTAGATTGATTTCTCATGGTCCCTTACTATTTTTTAAAAACTTGCTCTTTTCATGGTCACTAACCTCAATCCTGCCCTCCATGTCTGATATTCGATCTTCAAATCGACTCATTCTGAGTACTTTTAACAGAGTTTTTAATCTAGATATCTGTTTGAATCTGATTCATGGAAATCATTTCTTTTTCATGCTGGGCATTCATGGCTTCCATCATGGTCCTGAGTTCATCTTTTTTTTTTTTAATCTGTTTCTGTTCAAGTGTCTCTAAATGTGTTTTTCATTCTGCTTACCATCTCCTTAATTATCTGAGAAATTATTTCTGTTTGAATTTTTCTAGAGCCTCTTTTATGTTTAGTTACTTCCCGTGATATCAGTTCAGGGTTTCCAGGTGCTTGATTATCAGATCTTTCCACTACATTGTTCCCAGCATTCACCTGTGGTGAGCTGGAAATCTGTGTTTTCATCTTGTTTAGGTGTCTTCTCATTTCTGTTTTTGTTGTTGATTCTGCGTTTTGGCTTAATTCTTGGGCTAATACTTCAGTATTGCTTATTATGAATATCGTTATTGCTTGCATTTAAACCCCAAATGGAATGATTGCTTCTCAGAAGTGTCTTCCAGCTGTAGCTGAATTTTTAGCTTTGAGTTTCTAATGACTCTTAGGCAATCTCATTTTGAGTATACTAGGGGGGACAACTGCTAGGATCAATCATGACACCTTAGCCCAATTGCTACAATCAGCATCAACATCAGCATCAAACACAGCTTGGAAAATGACAATTTGTGATAAAAATTAATCTATCACCTTTAACCATGTGAGCTAGATCAAAATCAAGGAGCAGCCCAAAATATATATTTGTAGTAAATAAACCCTTCAATATAGTAAATTTACCCTTCAGGATAAAGATTTAGAAGAAGTGGGGGAGGGAGAGATAGAGACATAAAAAGAGAGGAAAAGGTTAGAAGTGAGTTTAGAGGACACAGATCACACAGATTTGGGGAAACTCTTGAATATGAGAGCAAAAGACAGAATGAAGGAACATAGACAAGATCAGAACAATCTAATAGCCATAAGGAAGATAGAAACTGTATTCACCTTCCTATAAGAATGGTGACAGTAGAGAGAAAAATAATCTAAAATAGGACAGGAATAGGAATAGGAACAAAGAGGGAGAGAAATGTAGGAAAAAGAAGGGAGAGAGAGAAGTAAAATACTAACATACACACACACGCACACACACGTGTGTGTGCGTGTGTGTGTGTGTGTGTGTGCAATTTTTTAAAGGGCTCTCTCAGGGTATATTTCTGTTGTCCTGGTAGACAACATGGGCAGCAGGGCACAGATCTAAGTCAATTTGTCTCAGCAAGCCATCTGTAGTCCACTCAGATTCAGGCTGATTGCTGGCTGCAATGCCCAGGATTGGATTCTGCAAGGTTCTACTGCAGGCTTCAGCTATACTTCCCCTGAAGTGAGCCCAGGTTTCTATGGGAGGTGCTGATCCCACAAAGTTACTGACCAAGATGGTCCAGTGTGCATTTATTGCAGAGATTTTCTCCACTTTCCCAGTAGAATTCAATTTTCATTGAGGAGCCTCAGAGAGGCCCTCTCTCTATCGTTCACTTCTGCTCTATCTTCTGGGGTTCATAACCATGGCTTTCATGGCCCACTGGTGCCTCTGCAATGAGGATTCAGAAACTGTGAGGCCCAGGTGGTAAGCTCCTGGGGTGAGGGCTGCACTGTGAGGTTCAAGGAAGGGTTTGCTATTCTTAATATAGTGAAAGACAAATTTACCACTGTGAAAGTCCAATCTAAATTTATTTAAACAGAACTACTGATTTCTATCACATTTATCAATGTTTTCTTCCCAGAAAGATATAATTCAAACATTTTTATTTTCTAATTTTATTAATTTCAGTAAATCGAGCAGTAGTTTTCTATATTATTATATGACTACTGTTAAATTGTGTTCAATTTCTTTTAAAACATGTAAGCATAGATAAAGCAATATGTCTGATAATTATCGGCACTATTTTATTAAGGCTTCCATCTATCCTACAGTGTTTATTTTTTTATTTGAGTGAACTTTAAGTATATACCCTTAACATACTAAAATAATTGGCTGGCATTTGAAAGACTGAGTCTACTTTCCAGAGGCAATTGCTAGAAGCATTTCAACAGTAAATTTTCCATTAGCACCGAATGCTTTGCTATTTAGGTAAAGATATTAGAAATGATACCATATTGAAAAAAATCAAATTAAAATTTCTGATCACATAAGAAAACTGTAGATATGCCCTCATTTTTGACTGAATAGCAATTTGCAATCAGTGTTCCAGCAACTATTACTTCCAATCTTCTTGCCTTAGAGTTCTTCACTTCTGTTGAATGGTTTTTCATATTTCTTTAAATAATAAATATTACATATTTATAAATTTGATGTTTGCATAGGTATGTATATTCTTTTTATAAATTTTACATTGTAAATTTCTTATGAACTATTTTCATACTTCATTCTAAATATTGTTTGTATGGGTTGCTTTACAATTTCCTTCATGACTTCCACAGCTAAAGTCTGAGGCATGTCAAGATAAATGCCAATTTAAAATAAGAGCTTTAATACTCTGTATTAAAAATAATAGAAGACTTCTCTGCTCTTTGCTCCCAATTCTAGTTCTACATGAGTCTAAAAAAGCCAGTACTATCTATGCCACAGCCTGACTGTAGGGCTGCCTTGAATATTCTTCTACCAGATTAATTAGTCCATCATCCATAAACTCAGCCTTCTACAAATTCTTAGGACTCGGACAAACATAGACAAATTTTCTATTGGATCAGAGTGCAACACATATGGCCTGTAATCCAATTCCCAATAGAATCCACATTCCCAAATAAAATCTCACCATTGTGGCTTTTACTGTTGACATCACTATGAACATCTTCGTCTCCTGAGCTCCAACCAAAATCACCCATACACCTCTGCTTACTGCTAGAGCTTCTCTACACTGTGTCTCCAAACCTGTCCAAACTTCTCCTACAAACTAGTTCCAGACTTTCCAAACCACAGTCAGGTACAACCACAGCAATAACCCCACTATCTGGTACCAATTCTTTTTAATCTTAATCAGCTTTCCCATCATTAGTACAAAATAATTGACACAATTTACAGAAGGTGAAGTTCAAATTGGCTCCTTATTACAGGGGTTTTACTCCATATTCAGCTGGCTCCAAGATACAAACATGTCACAAGTGCTTGACAGAGAAAAAGTGCTTACTTAATTCATAGCACCCAAAGTGCAGAGCACAGGTGAAGAGGGCCATCAAAAAATATAATCTCTAAAGCACACCATGGCCCAGCCCCAATGGGCCAATCCTCCTCACAACTCTTTCGGGTATCAATGGCTGTGGATAAATTTACTCAATAAATCCACCCCATGATCAATCACCAAACCTAATCCAATCAGGTTAACAATTAAGCTGTACTCTCATATTTGCCTCCTGTCATAAAGATGTTAGACATTCTTTGTTATTCTGGGAAACCCAAATTAGCTAAAATAAATTGTCTCCCCAAATATCATATAAAATTAGAATATACTATATGTGACAAGCATCACATACATGTCAAGTCTTTCAGATGTATGTGTAGGGTCGTGTCTGCTTGATTATTGAATAGTGTGAAGTTTTTCTTTCCAGTTTCTTAGCGGACTTCCCATGATACATATCACATTCAGTTTTTGGTTCTTAAGTATTGTCTCTTTATACAATATTGTAGCAAGTATTTCTAGGTGAAATAATATTTTATTTTAATTGCATCTTCTCAAGAAAGAGTAGTGAAGATTTTATTAAAAGTAATTTTGGCATTTGTTAATGAGATCTTATTATTATTATAGTTTTAGGTTAGTAGTCCTGGCTTACCAATTATAATAAACTATTAACTTCTAGATTCTTATCTAATCAGCCTATTTTTCTATGTTTATTCATACATATTAGGTACACAATAGTTACATTTATCATTGTGATCTTATACATTAACATGATGTACTTTGGTTCTTATTTATTCGCCATTCCCCTGCCCTACCTTTCCTTATTTACAAAGATTTTATTTCCATTTTTTTCTTTTGCTCATATTTTCTTTTCCCTTCTTACCTTTTCCCTACCATTCCCACTTCCCTTACTCCTTTAGACCTTTCCTTCCTATTACACTATAGCAATTATACATTTCAATTTTTATTTACACTTTTAGTTTTTCATACCAGAGAAACTATTTGGTATTTACACATGTGTGTCCTATTAATTTCATTGGGCTGGGACTTACCTCAGTGGTGCTGCCAACCTGCCTTGCAAGGGCAAGGTTTGAAGTTCAATACCAAACTGTGCCACTATAAACATGGGTGAGCATATGTCACTGTGGTATGATTCTATTCTGCCTATTTTTTTTTTTTTTTTGGTACTGGAGATCAAACTTTAGAAATTGTGCTTTCAAGGTAAGGAGGAGAACAACTGAGCTAAATCCCCACCCCCAAATCAGCCTGTTTTGATGAACTGCTTTATATCTTTTCACCAATGTTCTTATATGTATTGATTCCTGCTTAAATATATTATTTATAACTACTAGTGTGCTCTTAATATAACTACAGAAACTCATTAGTATCAATATGTGTGCCCATGTTTATAGTGGCACACTTTGTAATACCTAAAGCTCAAAAACATCCCAAGTTGCCATCAACTGGAGACTGGGTAAAGAAAATGTGTTTTTTAAAATATATACAGTGGAGTACTACTCAGTCATAAAGAATGAGAAATTAGAGACATTTATAGCTAAATGAATGCCTATTGAGGACATTCTTAAGTGAAATAAATAGGACAAATGTGTAAATACCAAATAGTTTCTCTGTTATGAGAAACTGAAAGTGTAAATAAGGATTAAAACGAATAATTGATAATATTAAAGAGAAAGAAAAGGTCCAAAGGGCTAGCAGAATCTGGAGCAGTAGGGGAAAAAGACAGAAGGGAAAGGGAAAATATGACATAAGAAATAAATGGAAACAAAGCCTTTGCAAATAGGGAGGGGTGGAGGGTAAAAGGGAGCACAGGGGAATGGGGAAAACATAAGAACCAAGATACTGCATGTAAACGTATGAGTTCCCAATGATGAATGTAAATGTATTGTATGACTAAAATATACCAATAAAAGAATTTAAGAGAGAGAAAAAAAGAGAAATTTATTAGTAAACCCATTCCTTTCTGTGCACCTCCCTGAGATCTTGGAGTTCTTTTAAACACAGAAATGGCATATGCTCTTTGGAGTTAGTTCCCTATGAGACTTTTTTACTCCAAATATGTTACCTTGACATCTCTGATAAGACTCATGTCATTTAAGGGAACAGAGAGTGGGCAGAAGGAAGCACTTGTCCCCTTTTTTGGGATTCCAAAAGATCCTCATACAGATAAATTTCTAAGAGGACTATCACTACAGTTAAAACATATTTTATCTTATACAAGGACAATTATCTCAGTATGGACTAATACATAAAACACAGACTAAGAAACTAAAAAAGGCAAAAAGAACACATAAAATATTAATAAACACATTAAACCAAAGTGAAGTTCCAGACCAAACGAGAACAATGTTAGACAGCCTCAGAGCAAAACCTTAATTTTCTGCCTCCAAATCCATGTTCCACAGACCCACAAGAGCAGGCTAGGACCACCTGAAAAGCCCATTTCACACCTTAAGGAGCAGCCATGTCCCTACAACCCTCCTCAGCTGGCCTGCTCACCCAGAGGCTCATGGTCCTTATAGTTAAGAAGTTCACGTAGGTCTGAGGCATCTTCATGGGAAAGAAATATTTCTTTAGAGATCTCAGATTCTGAGAGAAAGGGAAAGACAGAGTGAATGGGCTTGTGTAGGAGGATTGCTACGGAGCCAAGCAGAGGGAAAGTTTGCCCTCTGATTACAACCCTACAGCTCCCACCTCTTATTCCTTTATTGTTAAGGGTGTCTCCGGTCTTGGTTCCTAACGTATCTTGGGTATCCTTAACTTCCAGGGCCAGAAGTTTCAATTCGCCTATTTCTACTTTGAATTGGGAGTTCAGGAGAGGAACCATAAAGCATTTTTTCACCTTTTCTGATGCTAAGCCAATTTTTCTGAGCCTGCCAGTTGAGCACCTCCGCACAGTCACGAAGGAAAAGGTAACTCAAGTGTGTCCACAGTTGTCTGTACTGTGCAAGAGCATCTTCTGGCAGCTGGATCCCAGAGAAGACCCGTGTGAACCCTCTTCTTTTTTGTCCCCAAATCTTCCCCAAGACCACCTGACAGAGTGTGGGAGCAGAGCAAGGGAGGAGGCCCTGTTACTCCCTGAGAGTCTCTCCTGAGGGAACGTTTCTTCCTGACCGGGGAACCACAGTCCAATGTCCTGTCTGTTGTTATTGACCCTCCCAGGAGCAGTGTGCTAACATGTGTCCTTTGCGTGCGTTCCGTTAGGCAGAGCAGAAACATTATGAGGTCTCAGGCTCCAAACACTCCTAGTGAAGTCTAGGGTTGAGGAGTACGGCTCATGTGCAGATCCTCTTTTGCTGGGCACCCTCGGTACAGGCATAGGAAGCGGCGGACTTTGAGGGGCTGGGGGAGGAATGTGTGAGTTCTATACAGAGGCGGCAGGTGTGTGACACTGGGAGAAGACGCCCCAAGACCTTGTACTGTCAAGGTCTGTGGTGTGACCGAGGCCTTCATGAAGCACCGTTTTATGTACTGCCACCTGAAGGCTACATGTGAAATAAATAAGTCCATGCATGCAGAAGTTTTATTACAATAGCAAGTGAAAATAAAAGTTTACTTCCCTTTTTATGTAACTGAATTTTCTCATAAAATATAAAGAATAAATTTTTAATAGGTGCATTTATGGAGTTTCTGTGATTTATTTCACAACAGGTAAAATAACACGAACAACAAAATGTCTCTTAAACTCCTGAATAGCCAAGCCTGTGTTTTACTAAGAAATTACTCATTTTCAGTCAGGGACCACCTAATGAAATATTTAGGAATGCTCTTCCACACCTTCCTAGACTTCATTCGGTCTACATTTTATTGTGAGAAAATTTTATATTTGAAATTTTATTTCTTTTCCTTACCATTTCCCAGTGCCATATATTACTTGAAATTATTTTATTCAGTACCATAGATATTTAAATTCTTGTTTTAATTAAAATTAAATTCATTTATTAGCCCAAATTTGAAGTTTCTGCAGATCTTTTTCTTCTGTATTTCTGAGAGCTGCTCAGGTATTCTTTCTTCCCCAGTTAAAGCTTGGTAAGCATGTTTCTCACATTGACTGGAAAGCTTGCTATTGAAATATCATTCATAACATGAATGGATAGCAATAATATTCATCCAATAAGACTCCCATATATTCATCCTCTGTCAATTATTGAAAAATAAACATTTATATTGCTCTTTCTTAATTTTATGAGAAATCCAATGTGAAGGTAAGAAAATAAATCTGTGGATAAATAAGAATAATGAAAATTTTCATCAAAAGCCATCCACCTGAACTACTAAGATTTTTAACTATCTCTAGACATTTTCCTTTCCAGAAAATCATGCAATTCATGCAATATATAGCCAGATTAGATTGTATTTTTTTCACAGAGCAATATATATTTAAGTTTCATCAATGCATTTTCATGGCTTAATAGTTCATTTCTTTTTATTGCTGAATACATTTCATTGTACAAGTATACCAGTTTTTTTTTTTTGCCTACTGAAGTGTACTTGGTTGTCTCCAGTTTTCATTTTTAGCAATTATGTTTTAAAGTGCTATATATATGTGATTATATATATATATATATATGCAAAGTTTATGTGGACATAATTTTCAAATCACTTGGATAAATACCTACAATGTGATTTCAGGATCATATGGAAAACTGTGTTAGATCAGGTGAAAAGTTCCCAAACTATCTATACAGTGAGCCTAACATATTTGACCTCACTTGCAACAAATGAAAATGTATTTTCCTTGCATATTTATCAACATTTGCTTTGACTTTATTTCTTAAAAATATAATTTAGCCATTGCAGCTGATTTACAGTGGTATTGTTGCTTTGATTGGCAATGATTTGGATTTAGATTTTTTCCAATTATACAAATGAAATAACCATTCAAATTTATTTTATAAATTAGTTACTTTGTATATATATGTGTATATATGTGTATATATGTGTGTGTATATATATATATATATATATGTGTGTGTGTGTGTGTGTGTGTGTGTGTGTGTAAATAAATGTGTGTGTGTATATAGATATGTGTGTGTATGCATCCAGATAGATAACTTTATAATTTGGAACATATTATTTGTCACATTTTCTGTTTGTAACATAAATCATAAATGCTATAGATTAAATATTTGTGCTTCCCATTCCTGTATTGAAATGTTGGTCTCCAAGCTAATAATATTAAGAAATGAGACCTTTCTGAGATGACTAGATCATGAAGCTATAGGCTTCATGAGTAAGACTTTTTTATCAGTATTTGTTTGCTTATATAGTAATCGCGTTTCTCATAGGGACTTGCTCTTTTAAAAGTGGTTTCCACATCCACCCTTGTGCCTTTCAACATGTGAAAACAGTGCAAGAAGTTGAAATCTTTGAAAACGCAGACCTCACCAAATACTGAATGAACAGGTAGGTTTTCTCCTTTCCTTTCCTTTCTTCCTTCCTTCCTTCCTTCCTTCCTTCCTTCCTTCCTTCCTTCCTTCCTTCCTTTCTTTCTTCCTTCCTTCCTTTCTTTCTTTCTTTCTTTCTTTCTTTCTTTCTTTCTTTCTTTCTTTCTTTCTTTCTTTCTTGGTACCAAGGGTTGAACTCATGATCTTGCACTTGTGAGGCAGGCCTTGAAACCACTGAGCTAAATCCCTGGTAAGCAGGTATCTTGATTTAGGATTCCCCAACTTCTAAAGCTGTGAGAAATAATTTTGTTGCTTAAACCACTCAGTATGCCATATTTTATTAAAGCAAACTAAATAGACTAAGATGAATAATATAATGATTTTATGAACTATGTTGAACCTGTTTCTTTGTCTCTCTCTCTCTGATGTTATAATAATAAACATACAGAACAAAAGAATTTTTGTTACTTGTATATATTAAGTACATCTCACATCTTTATGCAACTTAATACAATTCTTTCTTCAGCATGGTTCAATATTTTGGGAAGCCAAAATTTTGAATATCCATGCAAGTTTAATATGGTCTTTCAATCTCATTTATATTTCATCAAGCCTAACAGAACTACCTAATTATGTTATTGTATAGTTGTTATGTTCAGTCTTTAGATTCTCACCAGAGATACTTACCATGTTTCTCACTTTTTTCCTCGAAGGCAAGAAGTCTAAATGTGGAGAAGTGTTAGGCAAAGGAACAAACCATTGAGTTTTACTCAAACTAACTAAAGCCATTAATAGACTTAGGCTTATAAAATTGGGGATGGATTGAAAGAAAAATGTTTGAGATAGACTGGCACCTTAGGAAGTTTTCCAACAAGAAGAAAGTCAAAAGAATGCATAAATGTTTTAAATTTTCTTTATATGGTGATTAAAATTTTGTTGCTATATTTTCTAAGACAATAAGATTAAAACTTTTAAGGGGAAGGATAATAGGAAATTAACTTCACAAATATTGAAAAGCTCTATGTTTTTCAAAATTTGGTGTTAGAAGCAATTCCTCTCTCTTAATAATAAATAATTACAGGATGATTAAGAGATGATTAAATCTTTTAAAAATATATTTAAATAAATAAAAAAATTACTGTTCCCTACTGAAATAATTCTGTAAAAATATTGTCATATTTTATTTTTAATTTTTATCAAAATTACAAGTAGAAATATATTATCAGTGCTAAAAAGAATATAAAGATATAATTTCTTCATAATATAAAATTAATTTATGTTCTAAATAATGAACAAATACCTTTTAGCATTTGATTTCTTCCATGATGTGCATATTCACACAATTTTAATGATTTTTCTAAATTCCTTTTGAATTCTTGGTACCAATTCCTATTGGAAATGCTGTATTGGCAACACTGTTACGAATTACTTGCTCCAAACTTAGCCAAATGAAACTGAAAAACCTTAAAGGATATTTTTCTTATTGTTACAAAAGTATGTTTTCATTCCAAGATCAAAATTTCAGAAAATATTAAAGGTAAAATTTTCATTTGATATCTTAGTATAAATATACAGACATGAGGCTTCTTAGCCATACAATATTCTGCAGAATTAATTAAAATTAATTCTACTATAAGTATTTCTAAATTAAATTAAGAAGAAAATAATCTCAAGAGTATTTGCCAGATTTTTAAAATCATATTAGGCCATTATTTACAAACTTACCTATAATTATTTAATTGTTGGGAAATAATATTTGGTTTGATTAGTCAAAGTTTTATTAGAGATCAAATCTTACAAACACTCATTAAATTTTAAAGTCACTTCTGGTAGAAAACATAACCTCAAAGGTTATGGTTTTATTTTTATTGAGGACATTAATGAATTCTAGCTTACATCAATCTTTCAATACTCTTTTTTTAGCTACTATATTTTCTGGTAGAATGATTTATATAATGAACTTGGAATTAGAATTATAGCTTTTGTGGTCACTAATTTATTGTTGAGTTAAATAAAATAATTGGCATAACATTCATTATATTTCATTGTGAGAGTCAAGTTTTAATGTTTTGAAAACCTTGAAGATTGCCAATCTTAGCTTGGCTTGTCAAGCATAGCTTAGCATACCAAGAACTCTTGTCTGACTGACAGCATTTTTGTAAATGTCTAATTAAAATATATTACTTGAGTACATGCTTATAAAAAAAAACACTTCAATGATAAAGGAATAAATGTCCTCTATCATCAAAATCTCATCCCATTCTTTATAATTACCAATTTATGTATATTATTTCAAATTACTTTAGAATAACAAAAATAAATACAATTTTTCTTTACACTGTCATGCAAATATTTGCACAGAAGTCTACATACACACAAGCACACACATTCACACAGACACGCACACACACACAAGCTTCAAACACATTTGTGTATAGAGTTTAATACTGCACAAACTGAGATCTGGCACTTGTCCAGAACTCCTGCATAATAACCTCTACATATTTGAAATTAAGGGGAAGAGGCGGGTATCTTTACTCACTTTGCACCTTGTGCCATGCCCTAGAGCCTAAAGATGCTATGTCTGTACTACCAAACATCATTAAAATACTTAGACAATGAGATTGAAGTGAGTCCAGGGATTGCACTCACAACCTTGAACTTGCAAGGCATGCGCAGAGCCACTGAGCTGAATCCCAGTTCCTCAAGTGAGTTTTTTGATTTGCAATATTCGTTCTTATAGGTAGCAACACCAGAACGACCAGTACTCTCCATGTCACTATCAGAAAAGGATTTCTGCATCATGAATTTTTTGGGTTGTGCCTCAGGCATCTCTTTCCTTGGATGACTTTAATCTGTCTATTTTTGCTGTAATAAATCACTAGTATAATGGCTTCAAATGATTTATTTTTGCACTTTTTTAAATTATAAAAAATTGAGGGCAATCTTGGGTGTTCCTGAATTTCAGTAGATGCTGGCAGCGAGGGTAGTATAGTGTACTGTTCCCTAATTTTGAAATTCCATGCATTTATACTTTGAGGATATAGTAGTGTTAAATATAGTCTGTGTAAAATCAGTGCTCCTAACTTCAATAGTTTCATACTGAATTTCAGTACAGATACACTGAAATTTATTTAACCATTATCTTATTGTATATTTTTAACATTTCCAGTATTTTACTATCAAAGAGCAGATATAACAAAGATGTAAATAAATATTCGCATAGAAATTCATCTGAATTGTTTTTGCATAAATAACAATATGACTTATAGGGTAAAAAGATAATTTAATAGTTATTGTAAAATTGGTTATCATAAATTTTTATCAGCCTATATTTGCATCATTATATTTGAATATTTCCACTTAGCAAAAATATACTATTGTTAACTTGTTTTTAAGTTCTTTAAAGAGAATAATGTCTAGCTTTCTTAAAATGTGTGTTTTTCACCACTATTAGATAATATTCAAATATTTCCAAGAGTTTGGTGGTCTTTTTCATTTCTTGTCTGAACTGCATTGCAATAGTCTATGTATATGGTCTCTATCACTGGTATCTTTGTAATTTAGTTGAAGGAAGTAATCAAACGTTAGAGATAGTCATCACTTTCTAAACATGTGTTGGAAGTACTTTTTCTAAGATCACATTTAAAATTATATTAACGATGAATATGAAGACACTTGTTTGCCTTATATGCTCACGTGTGTCTTTCCATGTTTTATCATCATCTTTCTATGGAATTGATAGTTTTCAAATATTATCTCAAATGCAATCATTAAAAATTTAAATAAATGTAATTTTATCTGTTATATATTTTCTCTATAGGAAAGTGTTTTTTTTATGGCAAGCCAATCATCCCAGCAATCATTTCTTCAAAAATAATTATCCATGAATTTATATACAATACTATATTTATGTATACATATATGTGATTCAGAGTATGCTTTGTCTCAGTGTATTTTTCTGATGTGTTATTGAAAGACAAAAAAGCTTCCACATTGGAAATTTTGGTGTCTTATTTATTTCTCCATATGTGAATAGTAGTAGGAAGTTATAAATTAAGCAAATAACTAATTCTTTAAAACTGGTGATTATCACATTATTATTGTCTACTATGTTATAGTTGCATTTTTATAGTTTAGAATAATTCAATATTCACAACCTCAACTCTTTTTGGAAATTTTTTGTATTCACAGAAAACATGAGATTTTTTAATTTTGTAATTGAAAGAGGAGTCACAGAAATAAAAAGAGGATTATGACCTTCAATGTCTTTAATGACGTCCTGAGAGATTTTCAAGGGAATTAGACATTTCCATTATGACACTCTCTGATTCTGATTCTCTCTCTCTCTCTCTCTCTCTCTCTCTGACATTTTTCTATTTGTTTTTTAACTTTTGAAATATGTAACATAAACTGTTAATAATAGAAAATATGGGGAGTTTCTTCTTCGCTAATCAAGGCACTTAACAACATGTATATGCTGATCTATGTCAGTGAAAATTTATATTCAATTCTGCTTCATTTGTTCTTACTACTTTTTTATTATCTTGGGACAATTGTTCATCTAGATTACACCTAATAGATTATCATAATTTTCTAAAATTTTTCTTGACTGTTTGAATATGACTGTTTTGGGGAAATAGTTGATTCATATCCAAAAATGACCAATTTGTGTTGTAGTATCCATAATACTGAAATAGATACATATTCATGTAACTATCATTAAATTTTAACAGTCTGAGAAGAAATTACAGTTTTAAAGTTTCTGTACATATTCTTGAGGAATTTTGTACCCACCCATCATTGCAAAATTTAAATGTGAGCTAAGGTTTCAAATTTACAAGTGCAAGTTTTCTACATACCTGTGGTTATATCTAACTTTTAATTCATTATCAAGTATATACTGTAGCTTTAGTTATTTATGTGCTGTTGAAGATTTGATTTTTTTTTACTCAGGCTATCTATCTATTCATAATTTTATTAGTTCCTTGTTCATTTTTTTATTTTTTCAACTTTTTATGTGCATTTTATTCTATATTCTTGCTTTTTAAACTAACTTGTTAAATTATTTTTATCTTTTCTGGACTCTAACAACATTTTAAAAACATGCTGCATCCTCTAATTCATTTCCTAGTTAAACATTTTATTTTTATTTTGTAGTGCTTTCAGTGTAATTCATTTCAAAGTAGTGCACATATCATTTCTTTTCTTATTAACTTAAAATATACTTTTAAAAAGCTTTCTATGTGTGTGTGTTTGTGTATCTGTGTACTGTTAGGTGTGTTGGAGCAAAAGGAACATTATATATTTTAATTTATATAGCTAGACAAAACCTTAAAATTTCAGATTCTTTTCAATTGGAAAACAATAAAAAATTACACTGAAATTTTAAATTTCTTCTCTCAGAAGGATTTTTAAATAGCTGCCATAAATAATTGTACCAATACTGAAAAACAATAGTTTTTAACTGTTATCACTAAAATGAATGGACAATTGAGCTTTCTTCCATAGCCAGTTCTTTCTCAGAATTGGTGTTTGGATAATCATTTGCTACTCCAATGAAGACATCTACTGGCATGTAACATTTACGTGGTTGTACAACAGCATGGAACTTAATTACTTTATAATGGAGACTACTGTTAGTCAATAATATGCTCCTCATTAATAGTAATATTGGAATATAGTTAAGAACAGAAAGAAAAATTTCTGGTAGAAATATAAATTTTCTATATTTTAGGTGTCTGAATTTTTGTTGTGTTACTGCAAAATGCCAATAATCGCAACTAAGGTGCCTATAAAAGAAAATTTGGATGTGTGCAATAAATCACAGGATTTCTGAGCATTATTCATGCATCTATGATTAAGCTGTCTTCTTGTTTCCACAGATATCTTTAAAGTGCTTTTAATGACAGTATATTCCTTATCTACTTTCCATAATCTGCATTCTCCCAGGGAAATGGTTTTGTGTTTTTCCTAGATTTTTTAAAAGTAAAAGAAGCAAAATTTTAAACCATCTTAAGATATCTTGTACATCAACATGTGACTGGGCCAAATTTTCGTTAATAGAGTAACAAAACAGTCTATTTTCATTTTGAATTACCTCTGGGTGTAGCTAACTGCTACTACAACTGATAAGCTAAAATGATCATGGTTATTTGCTGCAGTCTAGTGGTGCTCAAAGTCGATTACATATTGGAATCACCAGGGGACATTTTTAAACATCATCCTTCTATTCTCAGGACAAGCCTCAGACTAATGAAATAAGTATCCCGGGGATAGAACACAGTTATTGGTAATCATTAGTGCTTTTTATGCAACTTAATGTATGGAGCGTTTCCCCACCCTAGCACTTTGGGAAACTGAGGCTGGAGGATCCTGACATTGCTCCCAGCCTGGAAAGCTTAGTAGCTGAACAAAACTTGTCTCAAAATAAAAAGAAAAACAATGGGCTGTAGATGTAGCTCACCATGAAGACTCTCAATGTGAAGACTCCACCCTGAAGACCCAGAATGATTGAGAATCCTCCTACCTTTTTCTAAATGCCAAATATGTCTAAAATAAATATGTATTCAAAATAGGTGTGTGCATGTGGTGTGTGTATGTGTGTGTGAGAGTGTGTATATAATCCTTTTTAGTACCTCCCATCTACTTTTCATAATATAAATTTGGAAAAATGTTATTGAAATGCCTGTGTAAAGTATGTGTTTATTGGGGATAAAATATGTTACTTTCCAAGAAGGAATTGGATATGTGCTGTCTATTAATTATTAGCAAATATTTTAAAAGTTTGAGGAAGGAAATAAAATATAGTGGAGGAATCTGAAAATATTACCATAATAGACAATTTTGATCAGCATCAACAATGGAACCACATTAATTTACCTTTGATATGATGAAATGAAATGACAATTTTCCATTTTTCTCCTCAAAACACATGCTTAAGTATCTTTTTGTTTGTTAAAGGTGATAGAAAATATGCACGTTGGAAGTGGCATTGTTACAACCCCCCTAAGGCAGTGTGTGTCAGGGCTTGTCATTGGGCTGGCAGCAGAAGGGTGGAAATAAGCACACAAGGAGAGATATGCAAAGTGTCTAGATTGGTCTAAGAATCGATCATAGAAATGCATTAATAATTCGGTGTGAACATGCTCTCTTGCTAATATCTTCATAGTAAATTTCTGATAACTCTCAGACACATGACTTGGAATACCCTTGCTTTATGTTTCATTTTAAGTTGAGCATTAAGACGATGAAGTATTGTAATTATAACTTCTAAAGAAGTTTCTTGCCATTTTTTTTTGTTTGTCTTCCATAAATTTTTTGTTCTCAAGAAAGGCAAGAGCACAATTTATTTTCTCCTAATAGATTGAGTTGTTGTGGTGGATTCTGGGTTGTCAAAAATACTTTTGCAGCTTTGGCGTTCATACAGTCCAAATTGAGTCACACGTAACAGCATGTTCTGTTTGTACACGAGATCTAGAGGAGCGCATCCAGCTAAGTTGCTTATGAATGGAATGACTTTGATCTTTGCTTCTTTTGCTTTTGTTTCCTGTAATGCACGTATTAACTTTTATAAAATAAAGATTTTTTAAGCTAAAAAAAACATTTTCTGAGTATAACGTAAAATAACTGAAAATTTTGTTGAAAAATCTCAATAAATGGACACGCCATAAAACACTGCTCCTCCAATATATCAGAAACAAGAAAATTACTTTAAACTGTGACAATCAAGAAAAGGATATGTAGATCTAACTAACTATAATGCCATATCCTGAATGATAGAACAGGAAATTTAATATCTAGAAGAGAACATGAGCATTAATGTAACAACTAAGAAATCTAAATAAAATGTGGAAAATAATAATGCTATAATATTCTTCATAAATTGTGCCAAATTTATCATATGATGTTAGAACTGGAGCCTTCATTATTACCCTCAATTTCTATAAGTCTAAAAATACTTCTATAACAAGACATTTACTTAAGAGACATTGGCAAAACTGATTGCACTTTATGAGAGACGATAATACATTCAACTTCACTTGAAGTGAAAAGTCATGGAGCTGACTATCTTTTGAGTGACATCAGGGATTCCAAGTAACTAGACATAACTGGTAGGACTACTATCTCTCTGGATTTGCCAATTGTTTGCCTTGTCTAATATTTCTAATTAACTTCATGTGATTGGTTTCCTCCTAATGCATGTCTCTCCAGCTCTGTTTTTCTAAATAATATCCTAAATTATATTTCCTTCCACACATTTTCATAAGTATATTTGTGTGATAGTTGTACAACTGTAATGTGCTAGGAATTTTGTGAGTTTACCCCACTGTCTTATTTTAATGTATTTGTTGTTACTTCTCTTTCCCTATTCCATAAAAAAAGAAAGAAAAAGAAAAAAATTATGCCTTTCCCAAATTCTGAAACTTTTCTATTTCAGAATTAAATGTAAACCTATTTTCCAGATCCTGGATGTAAAGAAACAATAATTTTTATTGGTTTGTGCTTGGAAATTTTTCTAAATTTATTTCCATTTATATATCCACTATCCAGTGGGTGTGCTTTAATTATGAATACTTTCTTTAATGACATCCGTGGCACTGTGTTTTACTGTTCATGCAGTTTCAATGTTCATCTCGGTGGCCTGTCCACAAATAACCTAGGACAACTTCCTTTTTCCTGACAAAGAAAGGAAGAATTTCATGGCATTCACAGTCTTTCATATTCTGACCCCCAGCTGTTAACCTAATTTCGTATTTTCCACAACACAAGTTTCCTGCTCTGAAAGTTAGTCTGTGTTTATCAGGTCAACCTGTTGTTTGCATTCCTATCCAGTGAGACTTGTATTTTGTACACAGAAAATCTTCACTCACAATGTTTTATTTCCCTACTTCCGTGGTTTTTGCTCTTACCACTTTTCTTCAAAATTCTCCAGCATAAAGAAACTTAGCCAAAATATATCATGACTTATTCTACAAGTTACTCCAATTTCAATATAATCTTTGTAAAAACAGATGCAGTTTTACATGATTTTCAATTTCTGTCCTCCTCCAAGGAGTTCTTCATGAAAATTTAAATATCTCAGGAGGCATAAATAATTGTGAATAAATTAACATGCATTTAGACCACAACAGGGACAGCTTCTGTTTTTAGAGTAGTTAATAAATCTCACAGGGAATAGGATATTAAATTGAGAACATATAGTCCAAAATTTGAAAAAATCTAAGGATAGGCCATGAAATACCAGCATGAAAGACCCCGCAAACAGATTACTAACTTGACAGCTTTGAACACTTAGGAAAGTAGGAAAACTGTACAAGAGAACTGGTAAGCACCATTCTAGTGCACTCTCCTATATAAATATGAAATGCTTACCTAGAGAAACTATTTAAACATTAAAGGGGAAACTATATCAACTCAAACTCTTTTTGGACTAGATATTCCTAGGTGTTTCATTTAACATCATTTCTTAGTTTTCCTTACTATCATAGAACATGTTTCTGTGAAGGATCCAATAGGGTTTGAAAAACTCTTAACCTCAAAAATTACATCAATTTTAGGCTAACATGCAGCACATAAACCAGTTTTGACCAAATACCTTGAAGTCTCAATTGATTTTTGGATCTTTTTTGTTTTTCAGATATAAATGAAACATCTATACCTGAATCTCACTGGAAAGTTACATACAAATACTCCCATGAAGAATAAATTTGAAAAGTAATGATTTATTTAAAATAATAATACTTTTTGCAAGTATGCTTTCATATTTAATGGCACAAGGACCCTGCATTCACTATATTGTTTTAATCGCAACTTGAAAAGATCCAAAAGATTTCCACAACCGCTTCAAAAAGTGGTAGAAGTAATACTATAAGTGTGTTTGGATGGCATAGGTTTATTCTGAGGGGTATAAATAACAATGTGGCTGTTACTGAAATACATTTTTAAATTAACAGTTATCATATTTTTAATCACATTTTGTAACTTTCTTTGGTTTATGATCATTAATTCTTTCCTTTGCTGCTCACACACACTTCTAGTTGGTTAAAACTCCCTACTGCTGTTATTCTTGGAGTAATAAATTATTCTTTTTCTGTCTCTCTACACTTTGACAGCTATTTGTAAATCATCTTCCAAATTAGCTCATTTAATTAACACGACTATGACACGTCTTTTCCTAGGAGGCAGAATGGTACAAGTCTATCCTACAAAAATCAGAAAAGAAATTCAATCTCAACTACCACCAACCTATCTTCTCCCTTCTAATGGGACGTATGGAAGGATTTGGGAAGAAAAGGGATAATCAGATACAAGAAGAGCAGGAATCCTGAATAAAGTTCAATTATTCAATTTAGATTTCTTCTGTGAAAGAAGCACAGTGGCACCAGATGTACTTTTGAGTTTGTATACATAAGATGTAATTACATTTCTAATATTCCTCTGTCTTACCGAAAATGGAGAATGATATTTGTGAAGAAATGGAATGACTAGGAAATATCAAGGGGAGAGATAAACAGGTTAATTTTCTCTGATGTCAAGGTTTATGAGTGAGAAAAATTAAGATGTTATGGGAAAAGAATAGCACAGCTAGAATCACAAAGGTAAACCTATGATCTTGATGAACATGGTAAATGGGTACTCTAACCCAAGCTTTGAAAAGACAGACTGTCTAGAAAGGGGGATATGATCAGATAAGAGGAACAAAATTAGAAAATTAGAGAAGGAGGTGTAAAGAAAGGTAATTAAGAGATATGATTAAATCAAACACAATATTTTATAAAATTAAAAAGCATTTATTATTATATTTAAAAATAAATGAATTGACTTTCTATGTTGCAAAACAAAGTGATTGCAAGAATAAAATTCTTGAACTTTACAGAAAATTTTTGTGATCTGAGAAAAAGAATTGTTCATGTACTATAAAATACACAAAGCACAAATTGAGAATCTTCACTCAAGCACTGATTTTATTAGGAGTAAAAGATAATGAAATAAATGATATTTATAATTTGCCCTAGGTGAAGAAAAGTCTCTTAAAGAGTATATTTATTGCATACCTACTTATTGATATTCAGTTCGTAGTCTAAGGTTATAAGTTATAGTATACACACTTAGATTTCAGCCCTATCTCTAACTCAGAGATTAATAATAACTAATTCATCATCAATATAATCAGAAAATGAAAATTCTATTTGAATGAAACAATAAAACAAGAACTGGCACAAGCAAACCATTGAAACTCTAATATAATATATTGAATTTAATTATATCTCAAACTCTAAACTTCTGCTCAACCAAGAATTTCCTTCTGTTAGACCCATGATAAATTTCTTTCCAACATTTTTTTAAAATATTTAAAATTCAAGTAAGCAGTTCATTTATGAATTGTTGAATTTATCGTAAGTTCATTCATAAAAAATAATTCCTCTTACAAGAATGACATTTGAAAATACGATAGGTTCACTTATCACTCCTCAAATTTGGCTCCATGGAACCGTATAGAACAAGAGTCCATGACAGCATGATGCTATATACAAGAAGGTACTCACCATTTTCATCATGTGAAATGATTTTAACTGCTCTTTTTTTATTTTTCAAGCATTATTATTTAAATAAACTTTGTTGCTGTATTTCCACACCATAAAATATTTTGTAAATGTATCTCTAAACAATATCATCTATAGGATGCAAATAAGTTGCCAGTTTTTGCGGGGTGGATAAGGCAGGGTCTCCCTTTGTAGTTCAGGCTGGCACTGAACTCATTATGCAGCCCAGGTTGGTCCCCTACTCCAGGCAAACCTCCTAGCTCAGTTTGCAGAGTGCTGGGATTATAGGCTTTACCATCACACCCTGGTTGGCTCAAATTGCCAGTGTTTTTAAAATTTATTTGAGATCACAGGGCTGGAGATGTAACTGAGTAGAGCTCTCGTTTGGCATGCTTAAGGCTTTGAATCTGATGCCAGTATCAGAAAGAAAGCAAGAGTAAAATTTATTTGAAATCAATCGCACTATTTCTACTCTGAAAATCTGATAATAATATTGCATAACTTTAAGCTTATATTTATATAGCTTTTATGGTTTAAAAAACAAATACACAACCTCCCTATTTTTATCCTAGGCAAACACCTGGTCACAAGGACACAGCTGAGTGAGATGAGGCTTCCTTTCAAGAAATGTAGCCTTTCCCATTTATAAGTAGCTTTCTCATTTCAAATTTAAAACACAGGAATAGCACAGTTAAAATATAAGAGCATCTTCTGAAAGAGTTAAAAGATTAATCTGGATTTCTATCACCACATATATAACTGTACTTTTTATTCTTAACAATGAATTATTAAGATGATCATTGAATTTTAAAGCCTAGTACTAGACATCATCTAGTAGTCACATTTCATTTTTATTATTTAAGAAAGTTCTTTAAATCATTTTTATTTAGTCAAGAAGGATAGAGCTGAGAAGATATGGGAGTCATTTGTTCTATTATTTAGTAAAGCATGCACTGCAAGGTTCTTCTGTGACCCTGCCTATTGTTCGTACAGATACCACCTGGGTTTCTACGCAAGTTCTTGCAGAATTTGGGAGAGGAGTGTAAACACTGCTTATTCTGCAGGGTTGGCTGTGTCTTCTACCAGCCTGTGTGAAATCGTGGCAGGCTACCTCGCAGGCTTCTGAGTCTAGTGAAATTTGCAATCTTTCACGATTCTTGACACCACTGATCATTTCCTTCATCGCAGTCTTTTATTCTGGAAATAGTACAAAACCTAAATGATGAGTTTCATATCGATGGACTGCTAAAGGGCTTAATTCAGAACTATATTCATTAAAATTGTAATGCCTTCTTAGTATTTGATAGGCACTATGGATAAGTAGCAAGCATACTTTTTGTGTGAAGTATAAAATCAACATACAATATAACAGCGTGCCTGGTGTCAAAAAGAACATTTATTTTCAAAATTAAAATGTATAATTATAAAGAAAATTTAGCACATGAATAATATTACTAGTGCTAGGACAATCCAGAGGGATGACTTGATATTTCAAAATCATATACTGGAGAAGAAAATCTTTCAAAATTAAGATTTGACAAGATTTTAGAGAAACAACAATAAAATGAAAAAAAGAGGTTAAAGTGACCCATCCAGGAGAAATTGTGGAAAAATAATAAGTGAGACATATAATGCAAGTATGAGGAAAAGAATCCATGCTGAACAGCAGAAGCAAATAAAGAGGGAACAAACGTAGCAGATTGTAAAAGGCCCTTATATTCATTGGAAGGAGGTTTTTTTTTTTTTTTTACCTATACTTAACAGCAAATAATCAGAAGCTTTTAAATTATAAATAACTGTAGTTTCAGGAAAATAAATCACAAAATAAAAGGGTAATTTTTAATAGCACTCTAGATTGAATATAGTAAGCCAGCGGCTAGTAGGCATGACATTATTGGTCTATAATCACTTACTGAGATTTTTCTAAATTAGCACACAATAAATACACAATTATTTTTCATTGATAATAAGTACATTAATATCATTATCAATACATTTTAAAATATCAGTATTAGATATTTTAAGCATAACAAAAAAAAGCAAAGTTACAGATCACAGAAGAGAGAGAATATTTTCAAATCATAACAGTGAATGGTTAAATTCTTTATTAGTAAATTAATTACTATAAATGATAAGGGAATTTTATTTTCTCATATGAGTCAATGAATTAATTCAGGAGATAAAGTAAGAAAAATATTTTTTAAACAGGTGAGAATAATTTTAAAAAGGAAAATGTAGGACAAAATAGAAAAGGAAATAAAACAACATATGGATATTTATATGGCTTTGTCTTCACATATAGCTTGTATGTTTTATTTTTATCATTTTAAATTAATTTAATTTAACTGATCTGCAAGAACTTAGAAGTTGTTGATATTAATGGGGTGATGGGTAATGTGTTGATAAATGTACCAAGTTAAACATATCTACCTCCTTAAACATTTATCATTCATAACATTTATGCCAAAATGTCCTAATACTTTCCTCCAGCTTTTTGAAATATACAGATTATTGTTATTTCTAGTCAATTCACTGAATGATAACAAACCACATCTTATTTCCATGTATCTATAATTTAGCATAGATTGATCAACTTAGTCCTCATTTCTCTTTTCTCCTTTGTGTTCCCAGGCTTTGGTGACTACCATTCTACATTTTGCTTTTATGAATCCAACTGTTGCAGATTTTACATATGAGTGAAATTATGCAGTACTTGTCTTTTTGTTCCTGGTTTATCTCTTAACATAATGATTTCCAGCTTTATTCATTTTGTTTTAAATGAAAAGATTTCATTCCTTTATGACTGAATAGTATGCAATTGGATGTGTGGTCTTCATTCTTTTAGTCTGTCCATCAGTTGATGAACACTTGTGTTGCTTCCATTTCTTGGTCATGATAAATAGTGCTGCATTGAACATTGGGTGCTAATACTTCTTTAACGCTCTGTTTTCACTTTGGATGTATATTTAGTGGTAAAATTGATGGATTACATGGTAGTTTTAGCTTACATGATCTCTATACTCTTCTCCATTATGGCAATATTAACTTACATTCTCACATACAGTGTATAAGAATTCTTTTTTGTCACCATCTTTAGGTACTTGTCTTAAATCATTTTGAAAACAGCCATACTTCCTGAAATGAAGCCATACTTCCTTGGGGGGTGGAGTTCTTCTTGTAGTTTTGATTTCCATTTCCATTATATTTTTTGATGTTGAACATTTTTTTCATATATCTGCTGATCATTTGTATGTCTTTCTTCAAGAACGTCTATTTAGATGTGTTGCTTATTTTTTGACTGATTTTATTTTTTTTTTTTGCTACTGAGTTTGTGTTATTTGCTCTATTCATGTATAGTCGGTGTACTTTTAATGATGTGCTTTCGAACATTGCTGATTCTAATCCTCAAAATGGATTAAAAATGTACACTCATTTCATATTAAAGAAGACTAATTAGGGATGTTCAATCTCATTACCACTTCATAAACAGAGAGTATGATGGCACATAAAGGATAGAGATGTAGGAAATAACCATGCCCATACATTCTTTTCACTAAATCTGCCCATATAAGTGTTGCATTTATTATAATTGTGGGATTCTATTAATGTATATATGTAGTATAACATGAGCACTTTATATCACGCTATTTTAGTGACAATTTTATTTAAAACAGTGCACCAATTTTAATTTACTTAAGCTAAGTTTAATGGTAGAAATATATTGAAAAATGAAAAAAATCAGTTCCAATATAAAAAATTAAATTGGTAAGTGATTAAATGGAAACAAAAATCAAACCATGCACTATTGTGATCTCTGAAGTAGAGTAGCAAATTATTATTGGGCTAAAACCAACAATTAAGATATTTTGCATTTTTTGCCTACTCATCTGCCTCTGTGATAATTGCCAATAAAGGAATTAGATGGTTCACTAAATACCAAATTCAGCATACCAACACTACAGAAAACAATGTTAGTTAATTAAAATGTGATGCATTAACTGCTTGGCAATGCAAATATACTCTTTATTTTCCTATAATAAATGAGTACAGCAAATATGCCTAAATGTTATACTCATTTTACTTTAGAATTATCAAAGAATTAGCATTTGGCTAGTTCAGTTTCTTTTCACCCTTATGTATAAATTAAATGTACAATTGTAAGTTTGTGCCTGTATGTGTGTATTTGTGTGTAAATGTGAAAGATATAGAACATGAAAATATCTACTTATGACTCTAAATATATATATATATATGTATGTAAAAGCATGTATAGTTTTAACTAAATATATTAATTGACATAGATAATGGATGGATAAAAGGATCAAAACACACAGTAATAAGTTAAATTTGATCTCTTCTATACTGGAGACTGCAACAAGCTGATTCACTCCTGTCTTTGCCCTAATCTAAGAAAGCCCTACCTTGTTAAATGCCTTTTATGAAATTTTCTAAGAATCACCCTGGTATCTACACTTATACAACTGGTAGATATATGTCCTGAATAACATGAAAAAATTGTTTGAAATGTACTAGACCCTTCCCAGTGATTTGCACCAGGCTATAAGATTATTGCTATTTGGGGAACATTATCAGAGCCCAGATCTAGACCTTTATGACATCGTATCTCTGTCCATTTCCAAACACTCTAAAACCCCTCCCTCTGTGGTTGCAATGAACTAGATGCTTCAAGGATTCCTGGATTCATGCTGATGTGTTCTTTATAAAGTTATTTTAATTTTTTGGTACATTTTATGTGTACACCAAATGACATTCATGATTGAATATTGGTACCTTTGCATCATATATCTTAATTCTTATTTTTCCCAATATCCTACCCTCCTTTCAATGACTCCATGCTTCCCTATTTACAAAATCTTTGTTTCCATTTTTTTCATTTTCTTATGTTAATTCCATTCCCCTTTCATTTCTACTACCCCTCCCTCTTCCTTTTCCCCTTTGCACCTTTTCTTCCTATTTCACAATACCTATTATGTATTTTGATTCTTATCTACACTTACAGTTTCTCACACCAGAGAAACTATTCAGTATTTACATGTGTGTTCTACTTATTTCTCTAAAGTGTAAAGTGTATCACCTCAGTGTGCATCTATTTGTGCCTTTAATTTCACATTCTTTATGGCTGAGTAGTACTCTATTTTATTAAAATAAAACACAGTTTCTTTATAAAGTCTCCACTTGATGGGTAATTGAGCTGTTTCCAAGTTTTAACAACTACAAGCTGTGATCCTGTGAACAAGGGTGCACATATATCACTGTGGTATGATTCTTTAAATCTTTTGGGAAGATACCCAGTAAGTAAATAGCTGGGTCAAAAGGGATTTCCAATCCTACTTCTTAGACGTATCTCCAAACTAATTTCCACAGAGGTTTCACTAATCTACACTCCCACCAGCAGTAGAGAAGGGCTCCTCTTTCCCCACAGCCCTGCCAGCTTTTGTAATTGTTTGATTTCATGAGAGCAGCCATTCTTTCTAGGGTTAGGTGGAATCTCAGCATTGTTTTCATTGGCATCTCTTGAATGACCAGTGATGTTAAACTTTTTTTAATATGTTTATTTGCTATATCTACTTATTTGTCTGAGAAGTGTCTGTTCATTTCAGATGCCCATTTTTTGATTTGGCCTTTACATTTGGGAGGTCTGATTTTTTAAAAAATTCTTTATGAATTCTAGATAGTAGATCTTTGAGGAACAGTTGGTGAACATTTTTTCCCACATTATAGGTTGTCTTTTCACTATGTTGGTTGTTTCTCTTGCTGTGCAGAAGCTTTATAATAAGAAGATGTCCCACTTGTTAATTGTTTTTGTTAGTTCACATGCAACCGAGATTTTGTTCATGAAATCTTTTCCTACACACGTGTCTTCAAGAGTTCTACCTAACCTCTCTTCCAGCTGGTTTAGTGTTTCTGTTTTAATATTTAGATCTTTAATCCACTTCAATATTAATTTAGTGCAAGGTGAAGAGATACAGGTCTAGTTTTAATCTTTGGCAAGTTGAAACCCATTTTTTCCAACACCATTCATTAAAGAGGTTATCTTTGCTCCCATGAGTGTGTTTGGCTTCTTTGTAGTTGAGGTAGCTGAGTGTGTCTGAATTGTTTGTACATCTTCTCATTGGTACCACTGGTCTGCAGTTCTGTTTCTTTGCCAGCACCATGCTGTTTTCATTACAGTAGCTTTGTAGTAATATTTTCAAGTTGGGGATTGTAATATCTCCAACCTTGTCTTTGTTGCCTAGAATTGCTTCTGCTATTGTGTCTGTCTTCTGGTTCCAAATGAATTTTTGTATCATCTTCTCAAGGTCTGTGGAGTATGCTGCTGGTATATCAATTGGGATCGCTTCCAATCTATATGACATTTTTGGAAATATGGCCATTTTCACTATATTTATTCTTCCTACTGAAGAGCAAGCGATGTCTTTCCTTTTTCTGATATCCTCTTCTATCTCTTTTTTCAGAGTGCCACAGTTTTCAGAGTAGAGGCCTTTGATTTCTTTCATTAGTTTTGACTCCTAGGTGTTTCATTTTTTGATGCTATTGTGAAGGGATTTTTTTTCTACAGTTCCATTTTCAGTGAGTCTGTTGTTCAGGTAGAAGATAGCTATTGATTTGTGTGTGCTGACCATGTGTCCAGCTAGTCAACTAAATTTCTTTATTAAGTCTAGAAATCTTTGGGTGGAGTTCTTGGAGCTTTATGTGTAGAGTATCATGTTGTCAGAAATAATAACAATTTTATTTCATTTCCTCTCTTTATTCCTTTTACTTCTTTCTCTTGTCTAATTGCTGCGGCTAATGTTTACAAAACTATATTGAACAGGAGTAGTGGTCATATGTACACTTGTCTTGTTCCTGATTTTCGTGTGAAGGATTTTAATTTTCTACTATTTAATAGGATGTTGATTATTGGTTTTTCATAGATAGCTTTTATCAGGTTGATGTAGAGACCGTCTATTTCAATTTTTTTGTCCAGTTTTTATCATGATTGCATGTTCGGTTTTGTCAAATGCTTTTTCTGCATCTATTGAGATGATCATGTTTTTTGCCCTTTTCTCTATGAATTTAATGTATTAAATTTATCAGTGTGTGCATGTTGAACCATCCCTGCATCCCTGGGATGAATCCCACTTAGCCAAGGTGTATGATCATCTTGGTGATCTTCTGCATTCTATTTGCCAATATAGTATTAAGGATTTTTGCATCTATGTTCATTAGTGAGATTGACATATAGTTCTCTTTGTTAGTTGGGTCTTTCTCTGCTTTGGGAAATCAAAGTAATGCTTGATTCCAGGAATTAATTTTGGAGTATTGCATCCCTTTCAATTTCATTGAAGTGTTTAAACAGTAGTGGCAGTAGTTCTTCTATTAATGTCTTATAGAATTCAACAGTGAATTCTAGAATTCCAGGCCTGTCAGGGCTAGGGCTTTTTAAAATTGGTACATTTTTAATTACACTTTCAACTTTGTTGATGTATATTAAGTTGTTTAGAATTTTTAGGTCTTCTTCATTCAACTTTGGTAATTCATGTGTATTTAAGAATATCCATTTCTTCTGTGTTTTCCATCTTATTGGTGTATATATTCTCGAAGTAGGTATTGGTGATCCTCTGGATTTTTGCTGGGTCCATTGTAATTTCACCCTTTCAATTCCTAATTGCTTGGATTTTGGTCTTTTCTTTCCTTTTTTTGATAAGGTCAGCAAAGAATTTGTCAATTTTGTTTATTCTTTGGAAGAACCAACTCTTTGCTTCATTGATTTTTTTTTTATCATTCTCTTAGTCTCCATTGCATTGACTTCTGCTCTGATCTTTAATTTCCTCCCTTATATGAACATTGGGTTTGTCCTGCTCTTCTTTTTCTAGAAGCTTGAGGTTCAGCATCAGGTTGTTTATTTGAGCTCACTTTGCTTTGCTAATGTACGTATTCAGAGCTGTGAATTTCCTTCATAAGACTGCTTTCATTGTGTCCCATGGATTTTGATACATTATATTTCATTGTCATTTAATTGTAGGAAGTATCTTATTTCTTCTTTAATTTTCTCTGTGACCCACTGGTTATTCAGAAGTGTGCTGTTCAGTTTCCATGCGTCTATGAAATTCTTGTGGTATCTATTGCTATTGATCTCCAATTTCATCACACTACGGTCTGATAATATACAGAGGATAACTTCATTTACTTTACACTTACTTAAACATGTTCTATGAGCAATTATGTGGTCTATTTTGGAGAATGATCCATGTGCAGCTGAGAAAAATGTGTATTCTGATTTTGTGGGATGGAACAGCCTGTAAACATCTGTTGAGTTCATTTGGAGTTTGAGTTCTAGTATTTTGTTGTTTATTTTCTGTCTTGTTGATTAATGTATCTATGTGTGAGAGTGGTTCCCCACTACTATTGTATTAGTGCTTATTTGATTGTTCATGTCTGTTAGTATTTGTTTTATATAGTTGGGTGCACTAGTATTTGTTGCATATATATTTTATTATTGTCATCTCTTCCTCTTGAATTTTCCCTTTACAAGGATGTAGTGTCCTTCTCTGTCCCTCTTCATCAGTGTTGGTTTGAAACCATTTTATCTGAAAATGCCATAGCTACTCCTCCTTTTTTTTTCCAGGTTCCTGTTGTATGGAGTATTGTTTTCGACCCTTTAAGTCTCATTCTATGAGTTTCTTTTTTGAATTGTGTGTTTCTTGTATACAGCATATTGTTGGGTCTTGCTTCTTGACTCATTCTGTCAGTCTACCTCTTTTGATTGGTAAATTGAGACCATTAACATTGAGGGTTATAACAGATATGTATTGACTTATCCTTGTGAAGTCTTTTCTCTTTGTTGGATTCTCCCCCTTTGTGTTTTATTTCTTATGCCTGATGGATTCATTCTTCTGAGCTTCCTGGGGTTATGATTCTGATTGTTTTTTCCTAGGATATTGTTTAAAATGTTTTTGAGTGCTGGTTTGGTATTTATGAGGTTCCTCACATTTTCTTTATCATGAAAGTATATTATTTCTCCATCAATTTTGAGATAGTTTTTCATTGTACATCAATCTGGGTTGAATGTTATTTTCCTTTTGTTCTTGAAATGCATCACTCATTGCTCTTGCCTTGAGGGGTTGTGTTGAGAAGTCTGCTGTGATTCTGATGAGTCCCCTCTGTATGTGATTTTTTTTTCCTCTAACTGCTTGTAAGATTTTGTTCTTCTTTTTGCATTTCTGGAATCTTAACTATTATACACCTATGCATTGATTTTTTTTTTTTTATCATGGCTAGTTAGAGTCTTATATGCCTCACTCAGCAATATGTCATGTTCTTTTCCCCAGAATGGAAGTTTTCTGCATTACTTCTGTGAACAGTTTTTTTTTTTTTTTTTAATGTCATTTGGCCTCTTTTCTGTTTTTTCATTGACTCATATAAGTCTTATGTTTTCCTTCTTTGCATGCATGACCTAGCAGCTTCTGGTTTGATTTCTCATGGTCCCATATTATTTTAAAGAATTTTTTTTCTTTTCTCATCACTAATTGCAATCCTGTCTTCTATATCTGAAATTCTATCTTCACATTGACTCATTATACTGTGTAAACTCTCAATGGAATTTTTAACATTTGCGTCTGTTTATGGGTTCCATCATGCTCCTCAGCTCTTCTATCTTTTAAAAATAATCTATGGCTGCTCTAGATTTATTAATCATGTCTTGCACTGTGGGAACAATCTCTTTCGTTATCTGAGAAATTGATTTCATTTTTTCCAGATACTCTTTCACTGCCAGTTCAGGGAGTCCAGGTCTTTGGGTATCAGATTGTTCCATCTCATTTCCCTTTGGGGTTGCTGTAGGTGATGTAGCAGTCTGGTTTTGAGACTTATTTACATGTCTTTTCATTTCATCAGATAGAGCTGTTGTGCTTTTGTTGAGGCAACTTTTTGCTCACCCAGTGGTCTTCAATTCTCAGCTAGCCACCAGTGGCCTTTTCTCTGCTGCTTTCCAATGTACCAATATCTGGTTCAGAATGATTGCCTTTTTTATCCCAGAGCTAACCTGTTGTCTGTGTAGGCTTCTGACTGAGGCCTGTGCACACTTGGATTGGTATCTAGGCATGGCCCTGGGTAGGGTCTACCTCTCATATAGCTGTTGTCTTTGAGGGCTTATGGCTGGGAACTGTGCACCATCTCAGCAGGCTCAGGCTAGGGTCTCCATGAACTTACCAATGGTATTACAGAAAGCCTCTGGCTGTTGCCTGTACAACTGTGCAGCACTTTTCAGGATGGACTGTTGGTTTGGGACTGTGTGCTCAAGATGCTAGGACTCTGGTCCAAATCAGCTTCTCACTGGGATCTAGGAGCTCTTACAGATCCATTCATATGTGTTCTTTCCAGGAAGGTCTTGGTGAGGAAATAACAATGCCTGGTCAGCATTGCATTGCTTTCCTGGTGTTAGAGGGCTTCAGAATGGCACCAAGATGCTGACCATTTTTATACCTCTGATAGAAGCTGGACAAAGACTTAATACAGCTATGTGTCACTGAGCTGTACTTAAAACTGTTTCTCCTCATATGCATTTTTCCTAGGGCAAAGTTGGGTTTATTAAGTGGTAACTCTACTTGGCAGAGTAGTGATTCTAGTAAGGTCTTATTTCACAGGGATAATAATGTGATAGATAATTCTATCCTAGGACTTAGAATTGTTAGTAAAAATATATTGACTGGAAAGCAGAGATGAAAGAGAGACCAATTTTTGGAAAGAAGACAAATTTGTAAAGATAACAGAAATTTAATAGAAGTATTAACTTAGTTTGTAGGTCTAGTTTGACATGAACAGAGATTCATGGGTTACAAATCTAAGAGTTAAGTAAAAAGTAAAGGAAAATTCCAAAAAACAAATGGAGAATATCTGATCATAAGGTGAACCTTACTTGATGAACAACAATCTATATGATGAGGTAACCAAGAAACTAGGGGAAACATTTACACTGAAAGTTAACATTTGAAAGAAAAGTAGAGCTAGCTCCTGTGTTTCCAATTATTTTCCTATTAAAACATGTCAACATCTTAAGGGTTTAGAGAATATTTCTTTCCTCTTACATATGTTTGGGAGAGATACTTAAAGCAGATGCTAGATATCCACCCTTTTGTTTGGAACAGAATCTAATGTTATGAAAAATATAATCTGAAAGATTATGTAAAAAACGACTTTCATTTTGAAATAAGGCAGGTATGATTAAAATAGAACAGTAATTTTCTTTCTGCAGATTCTTCCTCATTCTTCTAAAAATCAATCATCTGATTTCATGTTGTGGGGTATGTTATAGGAGGACAGTTTTCCCCTCAGTTCATGTGCTTAATGAAAAGTCTCAGCCCGTTCTTCCAACCAGCCCCTTGTTATCAGGCCAGCACTAAGGAAGCAGGAGGGGATTGAAATATTTATAACAAACTGGACTTCTGATATCTGCAACTACAGTAGCTTGTAGATTGGACAGCCTCTTGCTGGGCCTAATCCACCAGCAATTGAAGAAGCAGTTATCAAATTGAAGTAGTGACTCAGAGATGGATAACAGTGACTTCAATGACCTGATTCATTTTCCAATAAGCAGCTTGAGAAAGTACACGGCATTTCTACACTGGTTTCTAACCCTATAGTTGGCTGATACAATAGGGTCACTACCTTGTTTAGGTTTCCTTTCTGAGATGAATTCACTTGTTGAGAGTTCCAAAGGCTGTAACCTATCTCTTCTAATTGTATTCAACCAGACAAAATGAAGACTGTGCTTTTAAACAGACAACAAAATAAAAGAAGTTGATCATTGGATCTCAGTATATATTATTTGACTTCACAGAGCTTAGTGTAAACTGATACAATTTGGCAGAAGGAAAATTTTGAAAATAAGAATAATATCCTAGAAATGTATATTTATAAAATATATGTTTATAAAGGAATATATTATAAATGTATCTTCTCATTTGTATTAGATTTACTTCATCTAAAAAGAGTTCATTGAATTCTAGGGTACTTGAACACGCACAAACAAACACACACACACAAAAAAAAACAAACAAGTAAAATTCCCAAGAATTGTTTAAATTTCTGTACACTAACTTATACTTTTAAAAGAATGTGTACACCATAAGATTTTCTTCTTATTTAGAGTAGAGCTGCCACATTGTTGATATTTGATTGTTTTCTAGTAAACATTATCCACCTATTATTTTAGCCATTTCAGTAATAACCAGAATTTCTGAAGTGAGGTAAAATCTCAATGTAATTTTTTTTTACATTTTCCTGATGATTAATAATAAATATGTTTCATGTACAAGGACCATTTTGATATCTTTTTTTTCAAAAGATGTTTATTTGAGAAATATTTGTTTAGGTCTATTACCTATTTTCAAAATCAGACTATTATGATTATGCTTTTGAGTTTCAGAGTGCTTTGTATGTATTCTGGATGTTCAGCCTCTGTCACATGGCTACATATATTTTCTCTGATTCTGTAGGTTGTCTCTTCATTCTGTTGGTTGATTACTTGCTGTGCATAAGGATTTTTAAAATTTTGATCTAATTTCATTTGTCTATCTTTGTATATTTCTTGTGCATTTGGGGTATTTTTCAAAAAACTATTGCCCATCCCAATGTCCTTAAGCATTTCTCTTACTTTTTCCTCTGATAGTTTTTTTTTTTTTTTTTTTTTTTTTTTTTTTTTTTTTTTTTTTTTTTTTTTTTTTTTTTCTTTTGTATTTTTTTTTTTTTTTTTTTTTTTTTTTGGTTTTTAGTCTTGTTTTCAATTTTCTTTTTTCATTTTCAGTTGGCTTTTGTAATAGGTGAGAGACTGAGACCTAATTTCATTCTTCTGCCTGTGGATATCAAATTTTCTTAGCAATATTTTTGAAAATGTACAGTCTCCATTTCGTGGCATTAGCAATTTTGCCAAAAACCAATTGGCTGTAGAAAAGTGGATTTACTTCTAGGTTCTCTACTGTATCCCAGTGTTGCCTGTGTCTGATAATTACTATTAGTTATTTAAACATTTGATGGAACTCAGTATGAGTGTGGTCCAGGGATTTCTTTGATGAGACATTTTTTAGTATAGATTCAATCTTCTTAATTGTTACTAATGTGCTTGAATTTTTTATTTCTTCATGATTCAATTGGTAAGATGTATGTGTTCAGGAGTTGCCCACTTTTTCTAAGTTATTAAATTTATTGGCACATTAATTTCTACTAATAATATTTCTTACATTTATTTTTATGTTTTATTTTTGTGGTATAATGGATCAAACTTGAAACCTTCTGCTTGCTAATCAGACCTGGCACCACTGAGCTACATCTCCAGCCCCCCTAATAATCTTTAATGATCTTTTTGTTTCTCTTTCAGTTGTAATATTGCCCTTTTCATTTCTGGTTTTGAGTCCTCTCTTTTTTCCTTAGCTTAGAGTTTGATAATTGTATTTATTTATTTGGAAAGAAATAAGGGAAAACAAAAAATATGAGAAAAGGAAAAAACAGAAACAAAGTCTTTATAAATAGGGGAGAGGGAATGGGTTGAAGGGAGGGCAGGGGTATGAGGAAAAAAATGAGAACCAAGATCTGTCATGTAAAGGAGAAGAACCCAATGATAAATGTAACTGTACCATATACTTCAAAAGTATCAATAAACTCAATAAGATAAAAAAGAACTATCTCCTTGTTTCATTAATATTTTATATTTATTTTAGTGTCTTTTTTGCTCTTATTTTTATTTATTTTATTAATTTGCTTTAGAGTTATTCTTGTCATATATTTCCATGATATTCAGTGACAGATTATTTATTTGACACCTTTCTACTTCTTTTACTTTTTGAAGCAGGATTTCACTGTGTAGTTTAAACTAGCCCCAAACTCTTGGCAATCCTCTTGCCTCAACCTCCAAAGTGCTGTTATTACAAGTGTGTAACATCACCCAGCTTCTTTCTGCTTTTTTGATTTGGAAATTTATTGCTAAAAACTTCCTGCTTAGAACTGCTTTTGGACATCTTGTAGGTATTGATAAGTTGCATCTCCATTTTTATTTGTTTCATATTTTTGCATTTTACTTTTTTATTTTTTCTATATTTGTTTTATTAGTGCAGGTTTGTGATACAAACTAGAGATGTTCATTTTTGGGAACTGATATACGCATACAAAATATCTTGATCATTTTTAATCCCTTTACTCATCTCTCCCTTCTCTCCACCCCTGCTCTAATCTCTTTCCCCATTACCAAATATGTGCTTTTTTTTTCTGTCCTGTCTCCTCTATCTTGTTCATTTACTAAAATCTTTATATTTTAAATTGCAGATATAAGAGAAACCATGAGATATTTAAATTTCTGATTTTGGCTTATTTTGTATCATTGCATACCTTTCTTGTCTCTTTTTCAGCTTTTCACTTAAAGTCTGTTTTAGGTGATATACGTATGGCTAGTACTGCTTTCTTTTGTTTTACAATTCCATGGAACACCATATCCAATCCCTCATTTTTCAATTTATATTTGTTCTTAGATGTAAATAAATTTCATTCACATATAATTGAATATTGGTATTTTTGTCCATTGAATTATTCTATTTTTAATTAGAGAATTTAATATATTTACATTAAAGTAATCATCAATAGTTAAGATACTATTGTAGCTATTTTATGACTCCTTTCTAGTTTTAATTATATTTTATCTCTTTTTCTTCACACTTGTATGATCTTCCTTTGGGGTTAGGTGATTTACTTTAGTCATGTATTGCGATTATTAATTTTTAGCTTTTTTATTATAGATTTTTACTCTGTATTTACCATGATACTGTAATGCTTACAAAACATAGTTGAATTATAACAAGCAATTTTACTTGAGAATAACTGAATATGATCACAAATATAATGAAAGAACAAATACGATGAAATATAATAATAAAAACCTAAACTTTGTATTCCATTTCTTTCCACTTTTTGAAATTTTAATCATATCCCATTTTGAAACTTTCTATTTGGCTTCTCTTATAATTTATTAGTGTAGCTATTCTTAACTGTTCTCTTTAATTGTTATATTGAGTTCCATATTCTATTTCATTCTGAAACTATACATTGCAATACATAAAGTCACATGTGAAATAATTTGGCGAGGTCTTAATTCCTCACAATATTTTATCTCTGATGAAATCTTTGCAAGTAAGACTTTCTTTCAATTCGGTGATGCATGTTAACTTGGAATATAAAGAAGCTTAGTAAATTTTGATTTTGTCATGGGGGTCAAAAATGATTCAGTGGCCTTTGCTTTCTCTGGTATGTCTATGAGAAGATGGAAGAGTCTCAAGAACTAGGCAAAGTAGGGAAACGGAGGCAAACAAGCACTCTGGGGTAAAAATGCACCCACACCCAAATCTTAGAAATAAAATGGTCTATTAACATTTGATTAAATTATTTCTCAAGTCAAAAGGATGCTTGGGCCCTTGGAAGTGAAGTGATTTAGGAAAGAAATATTTAATACATTGGTGTTCAGAGAAACATGCTATCAGTCTAGAATCTGTACACTTTAAACAGCTACTCAGTTTATGTCAAAAATGTAGTTAGTTTCAAAGATATTATGATCCTATGGACTTAATGACTTTCTGGCACACATAAGACATTTTAAATGTGTTCTTCTCATTTTTCTCCTAAATTTTCTTCGCTCTTGGAAAATATGCACAAAGACACAATTGTTAACACACATACATTTGAAACTGGGAAAATAACATTCTACACAAATGTATTCATTTTGGCTTCCCAATCTGCATCCATGAATATGAGTGGATGATGTTGAGAAGCTTAGAGAGAGTGGAATGATGTCGCAATGGAGATTTCACTTTCTTCCTTAGTCTTCTTTTGATTTACACTAACACTTCATGAATACTTTTCTACATGAACAATTCAGTTGGAATAAACATCACTTTCCTACAGAAGAGGACATGCGATTGTTTCTTTTGTGAATTTAAAGAGAGTCTTCAAAAGCCTGCAAATCCAGCAAAAGCTTTCGGCAAATATCATATCTTCTAGTTTTGAAGAATCAATTCAAGCCAATGTTTCTGATGGAATATTTAAAGAAATGGAGTGTCACACATACAATTTGCACAAGGTAAAAATACAAATAAATCTCTCAATCTCTGTCCCTACCTTTCTTTCTAGCTCCCTCCTACTTCCACCTCCTCCTTCCCTCTCTCTGTCCCTCCCTTTCCTTTATCTCTAGTTCTCTTTTCTTTACTCAGCACTTCTTTAAAATGGTGCCTCAAAGATCATGTTGCTTTCACTTTCATAGGTCTATATAGTAGGTTTATAAATACAACTAAAGAAGATAGATATACCAGGCACTCTCTGAGGGAAAATGACTTGGGGGTACCACGTTACTTGGGGAACAACTGCACCCCCCCACACACACACTCAAATTGTGGGCATAATTTTTATGGTGGAAGAAGCAAGAAAGGTTCTGAACAAGCAGAATGACAAAAGTCACTTTCTTCATAGGTTATCTCTGCTCCTGTATTCCTGGAAAAACAAATGTAGTTCACTTTAAAATGGCATCTAATACCATCACCTCAGCCTAAGCAAACAAGTTCTTCACTTTAGTAGGTCATTGATAATAAGGGCTTATTAAAAAGTTCAAGCAAATCTGATTAATTTTTTCTCAGGCTTTCTAATCATTTTCCTTAAACTGAATAAAGATAGATCCTTTTGTTATAAATGACAAAATAACATTTACTTCACACTGAATATAGGTCAACTAGGAAGACATATACAGTTAAAACAATACCAAAAGCTAAACATGCAAAAAAAAGGGCAAAATTCTATTTATTCTAAGGTTTCTAAGGCAGCTCTTAGTGGTGGCTAGGGTCATGCGGCTTTAAAAGTGAATGTTGAAAGAGAGGAAATAGGAAGCTGTGTTTTTGTTTTTGTTTTTGTTTTTAGTTTATTGGTACATTTGCTTTTTGTTAAGTATAGATGAACTCAATGAATCAACTAATCAATCAGAGGAATGAGGCAGTAAGGATAGAAAGCTTTTTGAATATGATTTTTATTTTGTTTAGCTGTCTATGTTTTTGTATTTCAGTATGTGGATGAATGATAAATTCCTTAACATATGCTAAATGAATAATGAATAGCAGATGATTAGAATTTATAAGCTGCTGCAAAGTATATATGAAAAGTATATTCATAAAAAGTACAAAATGGATCTGAAGGAAACAGAATGATTGCTTAGAGTGCAATAAAACAAGAGAAAACTCTTCACAATAGCATGGAAAGCGAGTGGCGAATTTAAGTTGCATCATGAAATATTTGGCGACTGAAAAGATATGTTCAGTGAACAGGGATGAATAAATTAACTGCAAAACTTAGAACCATGATTAGTGAACAATAATTTTATTGTCCAACAATACTCAGAATTTACAAAAGAAACTAATCATTTTGAAGAAAAGGAAGAACATACAGGTTCACATATGCAGTGACAAGAGAACGTAAGTATTTTGTCTTTTATCCTTCGTGTTTATGTGTGATTTTTGTTTAGCCAAAGCTCCAGGAATTTATTGATATTAATAGAAGTGCAATAAAAAAGCTATCAGTTCCAAATGAGACTTTACAACAAGAAAGGCAATTCACAATAAATAGGGACTCGAATTCAGTCTCTGTTTCATTGAAGAATTCTCAATATTGAAGAAAAACAAGATTGGCAAGGCTTCTTTTAAAAGTGCTCCTGAAACCTTGCTGAAAGATGGTATATAATCAACACCCTTTCTTTAGACATCTGATTTTTCTAAATGCAATAATACAAAATTGATCTTCCTCAGGCTAAGCAAATAAGTCAAAGGCTGTGATTTTTGTTCAATTATTAAAGTCATACTGACAGGTATGGTAAATTATATCCTTATATATGCCTATAATTCACCAAAGAACCACCTAGCAAGTAAGTATATTGGTTATTTATTAACATTATTTTCATCTGGCTGTGTACAAGCGTCATTAAATTTTAGATGTTAAAATTTTGAATATCAAGCAAAATTGATAAATCTCTATTAAATTATGTGTATGTGTTATGTCTATCATTAGCTGACATTACTGATTCTAATTATAGATTGTCCAGGAGTTCTAACAGACTTTGTAAAGCTAGAATTTCAGCTGATTATTAGGTAAAATTGGAATCATATGAATTACTGTTATTTATTATCGAGTTTGTTAGATAACAGCATAAAGTGTTTTGCACATATTATCTCATTTAATTATCAAACAGCAAATTTTACAGCTGAATAAAATATGTTTCAGAATGACTAAGTTTATTTCCCAATGTTAGATATCTAGTAATCATTACAGTAGGGAACCTCAGTCAATTCTGGACTTGGCTTTGGTGAAGTGGAGGTCTATTTTGTAAATGGCTTATCTATAGGTATATAGTGAAACCAACTACAATGTAGTATGTGCTTAAAATTTAAAAATTTCACCAAATTTATGTTGATATAAAGGTGGGGTGTAGAAAATGAAAAAGAAAAAATACACATGTAATAATTTGAAATCCCCATTTATTTCATTTCTCCCTGGGCAATATATCTTGATTTATCTGTATTTAATTATGAATATGTATATATTAATTGTATATAATCGCACATACACCTTTTCATATTGTTATTTTGTCCTTTGCTAATAAAAAAGGAATCTGGTGTGACTGAGAAATGGCAATTTGATTATATTAAGTAAAAGTATACAGAGTTTACTAAATTGTTATTTCAGTAATGTAAAGTGGCCTCATGAGGTGTTTTATTTCATTTCTACAAATTAGGTTAACGTAATTCCTTTATTTTTTTTTGTATTAAAGCACCTCTATCAGTATGCAGAAGCTTTATCTCGAGACATATTTAGAAGTAACATTAGTGAGAAGTGAAAAGCCAAACAAGCAGAGAGATCAAGAGATAATTAGCTAGGTAAGGTATTTTTATTAATCTTTGAAGAAATATTTTCCAACTTAACTAAATAAGTACAAAAGCAGGCTAAGTGATTATATTTCTCTTCTGAACTCCATGTTACCTTTTAGATTCAAGGAAAGAAATATAGTGAAGAAAGGTAAATAGGATACATTTTCTAATGAGAAAGAGGAACTAATCCACCTCCTCACCACAATAGATCTTTCTTGTGTTAACTTGTTTCTCCGATCTGAAAATGATATCTGATGCAGTGAAATATGTCTTCCTCATAAATGATCTGTAAAACTCCTCTTTTTCACTCACTGAACAATTTTTGACAGGGTAATTTATGTCCCTGTAATTAATTTCTCCTTATAGCAAGATGTGTTCCACTATATTAGTTTACATTACCTTAATCTAGAGCATTCCAACTAAAAGGTGACAAGAAGAATGACAAGAAAAGGAAAGCATGACAAGAGGAAACAGTATTCTGTCCCTAAGAATGGCTATCTTTTTAATGTAGTGTGTGTGTGTATATATATATAT
>NW_022900914.1:57417527-57434998 GCF_012274545.1 Fukomys damarensis
ATATATATAAAACCTCATTTATTCTCCTGGCAAGATCTAGGATTTCAAGATAGTGTAAGAGCTTGGAAAGTCATGAAAGATGATTCAGTACAGTAAAGTGTTATGCATTATGTTAATCCTTTCCAGGCAACAAAAGGCAATGAACTGGTACTGTTCAGAGGAAGCCAGCGGTTAGAGTACCTTGATCTGATGAAGTAAAGTGAAGCTGATCAGCTGGTGCTCTAGGTCAGTTAAGAGACCTTAGAAGGCAGTATGTGTGCTCTCACTTATCCCCACCTTGGGGAAACTACATATCCACAGGCTGGAGATAATATCGCTAGCACTCCTATCCTCTACGTAGATTAATCTGAAAATTTAATGACTAGTGAAATAAGTCAAGCAAAGAAAGTGAACTATTGCATGATTTATATATGGTAAGCAAGGAAAAGTTGAATTCATAGAAGCATAGTGGTTGCTATGGGGTGTGTTGGTCAAATGAAACAAAATATCTGGAAATCTATAACATATCAAGGTGATTGCAGTTACTAATTACATATTACAAGCTTTAACATTGTTGAGAGAAAATCTTAAATGTGTACCACACAAATGAATAATATGCAAGGAGATGACTATGTTATTTAGCTTAATCATTTTCCAATATACCAACCACACATTTCATGTCATAAATGCCATTTCATTTATCATTTATACCTTATATAAAAGGAGAGGGCATTCTAATCTCATAGAAGAGCTAAAATAACTATTGTTGATTTCTATCTAAATATAGTTTTAGAAAATTTTATTTTCATATGCTCTAAGGGAAGTATTTCCCTTTAATATTATTTTTAATGTAGAATAAGGCATATTTTAGAGTCTGGGAAATTTTCTTTAGTAGGAAAAATGCAATTGTTTTCTCTAAAAATAAACAGATGGTGATTCTAAGCAAAAAAGCACATGTGCATATATTTAAATGAATCTTGTTTGAAAACAGTCATAGGTTTAAACAAAATTTGCAAAGATAATATCAAATTTCTCCATACCCTCTACCAAACATTTTACTATAAGATATTTTTCATGTTTATTGAACTCATATTTATGTGTTATGACCTTTATATGTCATATAATATACTCTTACCAAATACCATGTTTTCTGTTTCCAGGTCAGTCCATGATAACACATTACATTTAGTTGTCATGTTGCTTTGGCTCCTTTGGGCTTTCAGTTTCTCAGACTTAGTTTTGATTACACTGACCTCACTGAGAAGTATTGACCAGGAATTTATAAGATACTCTGGTGAAATTTGTTTGATATTTTCTTATGGGTATAGGGTTTATGAGATTCTGGAAGGAATCCAATAGAAGCAAAGTCCCACAATCAATAAACCATTTGAAAGTACATGCTATGAGTAAGATTTCTTACTGTTCTTGTTGACATTGGCCACCTGACTCTAAGTTTTCATTGCTGTAAAGTTTATGTTCTCCCTTCCCTGCTGTAATCTTTGAACTGAAACCTCTGCATGCAGACCATTTGCAGAATAATTCCTTTGTTCCACTTAAGTGAAGGCACAGTATCTACATAGTTATTTGGATTCTACCTCACAAGGATTTTTCCCTTTCATCCCATTTATGTATATAAGTGAGACCTCAATTCAGTGACTCTTAGATATTGAATTTATGTTTTGGCCTACAATCTGATGCCATGTTATTTGTCTTTTTTGCTAAATGCTTTCAACCTTTGATCACGGATAGCTTTCTCTGTTTAATCCTATGTCTTTTTAATGTCCCCCTTTTTAAATTATGTCTTTCACCCATACAAAGTGCTTCAGATTCATCTTTTATTATATCCTCTATAAACTTTAGGGTCAGCCCTTCTCCAAGGACAGTGATCTAGTTTTAAGCCCTCAAACTTATACAGTGTCTAAGTAGATGCACTAACTTATAACATTTCTGAAAGGAATTTGTATTTTTCTGAAAAATCTAAATCCCTTAACCAAATCCCCATCAATGAATATTTCTTCTGCAATTTAGAAAAAGCTATGCAAATGTGTCTGCATTTATTTTACTTCCTGCTTATTTCATTCTTTCTAATATCATTTTCTCATCTCCAATTATTTTTTACTTTTATTCGAGAAGTCTCATTTTTTTTGATTTAATAAAAATGTACAGAAAATGCTTTTAAGTACTTGTATAAATGGCCATACTAGCTCTACTGTGCTCATTTTCTGTCAAAGATATCAACAGAGGGCTCCAATTTAATACTGTAGTAATGCACATGGCTTGGTTTCAGGCTTGTTACATTTGCTTTTCAAATAAGGTATCCTCTATTCAAATACTATCCAGCTAGAGTATATTTGAAATCTAAGAATAGCAGATAGCATTCTTTCTACCAGCTTAATATTAAATACAATTATGGCAAGTACTACATATAAAGTCATCTAAATTTTCCCCAAAATACGAAAATATATTTCAGAAATGCTTTACAGTTTTCTGCAAAGTTCTACATCAACAACCTTTTTCCCCTAGCATACAAAGGTTTTATTCAAATGAATCAACCTCATTTCACATTATGCTAGAAGACAAGAATAACATGTGTTGTTTGAAATTCAAAGAACAATTTAAAGCACAATTTATATATATTGATAAATCTCTTTTAAACCAATCATTCATTTTTACCAATGTATTTATTGAAGCTGTACACTACTAGAGCCAAATGATTTCATCTTCCCCCAGAAGTAAAATATTGAGACAAGAAAAATCAAGGCCCCTGGATTTTCTTCTATGGAACCAATATTCTTGAAGCTTTATGAAGCTTGCCAAACTCCTCTTCTGAAAGACAACATTAACAAAAAGTAAGAACCTTAATCCTGTCATTTATTTAAGAAATTAAAGGCTATGTTCAAAGTAAGGTGACAGAGTAGCATCTTCTGATTTTGTGAGAGTGATCTCAAATGTTGAAGTTGTTCCCTCTGCTGCGTATTTTTCCAAAATAATTACAAAAATCTCAACAAATGGATTTCTAGTTTAAGGTACCCACGGCCTTCAGTGTCACTCCAGTTTGCTTAATTTTATTCAAAAATCTCAACAGTTGCTAAAATCACCTTCTTGCACTTACATTTTTATCATCTGCCACATTTCACCAATTAATTGCATGTAAGGGATGTCATAATAAACCCCCATTATCTAGAATAATGCATAGTACCTAGAAGGAAACCAATAGTTTTCAATGAATTTAGGAATTAAGCAACATAATCTAGCAAGCAAAAAAAAAAAAAAAAAAAAAAAAAAAAAAAAAAAAAAAAAAAAAAAAAAAAAAAAATAAAAAAAAAAAAAAAAAAAAAAACAAAAAAAAAAAACAAAAAACAAAAACAAAACAGAGATCATGGAACTGATAAAGAAGAGGTTGCTCAGCATAGCTAATACAGTAATTCTATTGAATATCCCCTTACTGCAAAGATGTAAGAGCTCTAGTTCCCAAGAAATTTCTTTTTAATTTAACCCTGGGTATTAATGCTCTTTCTTTGATGACTTGAATTTAACTTGGTGCTCAAAATTAAGACACAGAAACCAAAGTCTTAATTTCACTGAATTCAAAACATGAACACAGAAGAGAGAAAAATAAATATATTTGTATTAAAACATAGAATAGGGCCAGTTATTTAGCTCAGTGATTCCACTGCCTGCCTCACAAGTGCAAGATCCTAAGTTCGATACCTGGTACCAAAAAGAAAAAAAAAAGGAAAAAAAAATGAAACAAGTATTATGTTGATATGAAGCACAGAGGGTTATGAGAGAACAAAGTTTTAAAAACAAAATAAAAAATTGGATTAGTGATACTTTTTAAGAAGAATATACAAAATGTTTATTATAATATAATGTACTTATAAGTCATCAATTGTTATATTGACAAAAATTGACTAGCCCTAAATTTTGTCTCTAAAACTCCAATATATCCTGGGTCCTTGCTCTGTAAAACACTTTTATTTTCTTTTTTCTATAACTACTTTCAATATTTTTTCTGCTCCATTCTGAGTCATAAAATTATCTACCTCATTAGTTTTCTTTACTCCATACACAATGTTTTTCCAATCCACTTCCAAAAATAACTTTTAAGGTTTTACTTTTGCTTAAAACATATTTAACTTCTAGAGTATCCATTTCATTCTTTTCCAAAGAGTTACCTCACATTTTATGTTTTTAATTTGTGTAGCAAATTCCAGGGTTTCATTTACTGTTTTAGTCATAGTATGTGTCATTATTTAAAATCTGTTAATTCTAACAGAAATTTGTATTGGTTTATTTATTAAGATTATTTTTCATAGAGATGCACAACACTTAAAGTTGGTAAATGTTGTTAATGTTTGCTTACTGACCTAGATTTTTAAAAATTCAAAACAAATTATCTGAGGCCCAAAGCACATTTCAAGTATAGTCCAAATGCTGCCAACCCAGGCTATTTATTCTGAGGGTCACGTCTGTGTGAGTGCCTCACTTGAGACCACAGTTTTTCAAGGACTGCTCCTTTGCACTTTAATTTTCTTCTTTTATTTCTTTTCCTCTTTTGCTTGCATCCTTTCTCTAAAGCAATTTTCAGATAAATTAACCAAGTGTATTTATTGTTGCTTTGCTTCATTAGATGTTTGGAGAAAGCTCTATGGTAAAAGAAATTTTTGTGACACTTTTCACATTGGGTTTTACCTCACAAGGTTGCTGACTTGAAGCCAATCTCCCTCGTTTGAAATTCCAGCTTTGTATGCTCATGTAGTGCAATTAGAGTTCTCACATAAAGGTAAATTTGTCTCATCATAAATTTAGTACTGCCATCCAGTTTTGCAGATACTTCAGTGAGCTATAGGTCTTTCCTGGCTTGTAAAGTGTCAGAATTCAGAGAAAATTTGAATGTGTACACAATTTTTTCCCAGAGTGTTTGAGTGTTACAAAAAGGATAGAGAGAAAAAAGAGAGAAGAGTGGAGTCTATCATTGATGAATTCATGGTTTCATAGAGACATGTTGAGAAGTGTAGTTTAGTGTGTTCAATATACCATCGTCCATCATTAATTTCTGAATATTATATTTATTTAAGTAGATACTTTACAAAAAGGGAAATCACTATCCTATCAATCAGTGGAAAGTAATTACATTATGAAAATGAATGCATCTCTTTTGCTCTGTTTCGATGAATTTCCGGACTATTCTTTGGCATTTCAGGGAAGTTTTCCAGTGTAAAACCAATAATAAATATGAAGTATATGTTGATAAATTTGTATGTTATCTATATTGAAGAGAGATCAAAATAGATGTTGTCAAAGTAGAAAAATCTTCAGAGAATAATAAACTCTATTCCTTATTTTCATTTACTTCTGAGAAAAAGTCTACTCTTGCATAGAGAACATTGTGCTATGTTCCAATAATGAGATTATATCACTTTAGTTAACATTTATAAAGGCTTTATGTAGATGTTGCTGACTCTATAGAGAATGGTTCAAGTACTATAGAGAAAAGTAAATGAAATAATTTAAAACTAAATCGGAATTACAAATAGCAAATATATATGTTATGTCTTTAATCATGCAATTGCTTATCTGTGACTGCCAGGAAGGTTCTGGGGAAGAGTATGAATTCCTATCAGAGAACAACACAGGAAGACCAAAGGTGCTAATTTGCAAGGAAATAAGGAAAACTAGAATGACAAAAGAAGATCAGATACTAGCAGAATATCAGACAATAAAAAATAACTCAATAGATTTTTATGGATTTGCTGGGTGATTGAAGGGCATAATTAATACACATTTAATGAGTATATGGTAAGCAGCAATAGGCAATCAACATGAATTTCCTCATTCATAACTACATATTGCTAGTACATATATATGTTATTTCAAAGTGTTCTTTCTTTTCTTGGGAAAAGTTGCTATGTGAGATATCATACTTCTTTTCAAAAAGGATTGAAATACCAGGAAATACCCCTCTTCTGAAAATTCCTCCTTACTCGAAATAGTGTGATGTTACAACTCAGCTGTAAGACATAATCTCTGAATTGTTCCCAGACAGCAGATTACTTGAAGAGAAGACAGAATTAGTAAGGGAAATATTTGAGGCAAATTTATTCTTCCTTTTATTTAAAAATTGTTTATTCATTAAATTTATTGGTACAGTCATATTCTTCATAGGGAATTTGTAACTTTATGTGATATATCTTGTTTTTTTTTTGTTGTTGTTGTTGTTGTTGTGGTTGTTTTTTTTCCTCCATTCGCCTGCCCTCCCTTCAAGCCCTCCACCCCTTATTAAGACAGAGCTAAAAAATTGAAGAGCAGAGGAATACCAATGATTATGTTGATGCTTGATAAAAACAAATTTCCTTAATTATTAATGTTAAAACTATAGAGAAAATGTGATACAGCACTGTTTAGAAATAAACCCGAACTGCTTGCACAAAGCAGATTCAGTTACTAATAATCAAAGTTAATCCTCAAATTCAGTTTTCTGTTCACATCAGTTTCAGAAACTCTTAAGGTAAATCATAGTTTATTTTAAACTTGGCAAACAGTGCACAATGGGAGATAAAGAAGAGATTAGCTTTAACTTTTTATTAAATAGAAGGAGGCAAATGGAAGTCAGTGCTTCAATAATTACGATCTCAACAGATACCAAAGGAGCAGAATCTAGTACCCAACACCCAAACATACATACTCATAATGGTGGATGGAGCCTCATTAGTGTTCATTTTCCAAAGCAAACCCAAGCTGAGAAGTGCTTCCCCCTCAGCAGATCTTCTAAAAGCTTCTCTATATCAGTAATGATGAAATATGTTATGATTTATCTTCAAATAACAAATGTATATATTTTTATATCCATACTTCTTAGCCTTACTAGACTTGAGAGTCATTGGAGAAATTTGACTTCCATCAGATTTCCTAGAAAGTAAAATGTAATTTTTATGTGTATGTGGACAGTTTTTCCCTGCTTTTCCAAATATAATTTTTTAAAAAGAGAAAATAAGCTCTCTTTTTGTAAAGCTGTGGATATCATTATAAATTATATATGTACATATGTATAATGTTAATATACAGTATTTTAACTGCATATTTTTTTCATGTACAACATCATGGCTTTTGTGTAAAGGTGTTTGTGGATCTAATCAGAAAAATGAATGTAGTATCAACATTGAATATAAAAGTAGAAATTTCACAGCTTTTAGAATGGTCTACTAAAATGTTTACTATACTTTCCAGACAACTCTATTGTATTTTAAATGTCTTGATTTTCATACCTGACCTCACTACACACCCAACAAATAATCACTTAATCAATGTAATATATAAACATATTCCATTTATAATGACCATGAAATAGCTAAAAATAAAATAGCATAATATTTGCAAAAGTTATAGTGAGGAACTATTTTTGAGGTGATATTTACAAGAATTATATTGAGGAATATTTTATATTTTGTAGCAAATTACAATATCTAAATAAATGTAATGATATATTATGTTTCTTATAAGCAAAACAAGGACATCAAAGGCATCCATAATTATTGCACCAGATCTTAAAATAGAAAATTATGGGACATAATTAAGTAATATTTTATTGCTAGGTAAATTGTTCATTAAAATTTTTCCAGTTGTATTGAGCTAAATTGCCATATAGAAAGTACATATATGTAAGATTTGAAATTTGGTAAATTTTAGCATACATAAAAACCTTTTGAAGCTGCTATAACAAAGAGGGTATTTACACATGTGTGCCTTATTTATTTCACTTAGGAGTATATCTTCAATATGTATCCATTTTCCTATGAATGAATCTATTTTCTCATTCTTTATGGCTGAGTAATATTCCATTTTGTAGAAAAACCACATCTTCTTTATCCAGTTTCCAACGGATGGGCAAATGGGCTGTTTCCAAGCTTTAGCTAAATACCGAATAGTCTCTCTGGTGTGAATAATCTGCAATAATACAGAAGATCCTAATAAGATTACTGACATTTAGAAATGGGAAGAAAGGAGCTAAAGGTGTAGGGAAGGTGGGATGGGTAGGGGAAGGGTAATAAGGGAAAAGAAAAAAATGAGAGATAATGAAAAGATGAAAACAAAGTGTCTGTAGATGGGGAGGAGAGAAGGGGGTGAAGGAAGGGCAGGGACAAGGGGAAAAAATGAGAACCAAGACCTGTAATGTAGAGGTATAAATTCCCAACAATGAATGTAACTGTACTGTATCCCTAAAATGTACCAATAAACTCAATTAAAGCTAAAAAAAAAAAAAGAGGGTAATGGACTCATCTGTCATCAAATTTGCAGAAATTTTCTGCAGCCACCAGTTCTAAAACTGAAAGATACATATTATGGCAAAATTCATTTAAGATATATTTTTTTCACATATAAAATTATTACATATCCAATAGTATGTGTGTGCACCTATTATATGGTAACATGCATAAAATATTAATTACTGAATTTTTTATTTTAAATGTTAAATGTGTTATATTTATAATAAAATTTGATATTTGTCTTTTAGATATACTAAAATTTTGAATTGAATAATCACTATATTACACAGATTAGACTGACCAAATGACTGTAATTGTGCCCTAAGACCACTTCACCAAATTTATGACCAGTAAGAAAATAAAAATATCCTCTTGTATTTTAAGATAACATATATGAAGATAAGTTTTTAACTGTGAGAAGTAAAATTTATTGAGAAATGCATATCTGTACAGTTTGGGCTCATATATACTCCTATCGAGGTCAAATACTGTAAAGTTCTTCATTATGACTCTTTGATAGATGGAGTACAAGGACTTATTGTTCAAACCCAGCCTCTTCTTCTTTCCTGCCTACCTGACATAAAGCCTTTAAATAATTCTTATCAGATATACTACAAAAATAGGATCTTTAAAATGAGAACACAGACCAACAGTAAAATGGTATACAACAGAAGTATCTCACCAACTAGTAATAGTATAGAATAGAAATTAGAAAATATTTTGCCTTGAAAATATATCAAGGCACAAATTTTGATTACTCCTATAAGAGAAATGTGATGTATTCTAATCACAAGACCTAGCAAGTCTGACAATAGGTCACCCCCTCCTCCCTTCCCCATTTACAAAAACTTTATTTCCATTTTTTCATTTTCCCATATTTTTCTTTTCCCTTATTTCCCTTCCCCTTCCCCTTCCCCTCCCCTGTCTACTTCCTCTGCACCTTCAGCCCTTTTCTTCCTATTTCACAAAGTCAATTATACCATTAGGATCTTATGTACAATTATAATTTTTCATACCAGAGAAACTATTTGGTATTTACACATGTGTGAGTTATGTATCTCACTTAAAAGTATATCCTCAATGTGCATCCATTTTCCTCTGAATGACTCTAATTTCTCATTCTTTATGGCTGAGTAGTATTCTATTTTATAGAAAAACCACATCTTCTTTATCCAGTCTCCAAATAATGGGCATACAACACTGAGATTTCACCTCACCCCTCAAAGAATAGCTGCTATTAAGGAATCAACCAATAAAAGATTTGGCGGGGTTGTGGGGAGAAAGGAACCCTTCTCCATTGTTGGTAGGAGTGCAGACTGGTGCAACCACTGTAGAAATCAATATGGAGATACCTCAAAGAATTAGGATTAGAGGTTCCATTTTACCCAGCCATCCCGCTGTTGGGTATCTTTCCAAAAGAATTAAAAGAATCATACCACAGTGATATACACGCATCTATGTTTATAGTGGCACAGCTCGTAATAGCTAAAACTTGAAAACAGCCCATTTGTCAACTCTGTTTTGACAATCATATTTGCACTCGCTGGTAGAAATTCACAAGGTCAGATGCCCTTACTCTCTCACCCCTTCACACCAGTACTGAGTGGTGTTATTACCTTGCAGTTGTTTTAGTTCCAACTTCAGTTACCCATTGATGTAACAGGAGGGTAATCCCATACCCAAAGAAGGCCCTTTATATTTGTTTCAGAAAATAGGCAGGCTTATAGGTATATTATAATTAATCAAATCTAAAATATAAACATAAAGAAATAGGTAACCTTTAGTACTGAAAACAAATTACCTCTTTTTCCCCTTAGCAATTTATGCTCTATTCTTACCTTGTGCTGATTATTTAATATCAGGAACATAGCATTTTTTTTTTAATTTTCTGTAGTCAGTTTCTCTGTATTTTTTTACAAATTGATTCTCTTTTTTTTTCTCATCTCTGATGGTTCTATAAAGCATTGGATTTAGCACAAACCTAATTAAAGCTAGTCTAATTAGCTATGATTTTTTATATTCTGTACAAATTTTATTTGTGTTTGTGTAAAAAGACACTGCATAAATGGTCAGAGCCTTCATCTTTTGGGGCACGCATTTTCTGTGTCTGCTGAAACATTGGTACTAGTATTTCCAGTCTTTTTCATTTGCCTTTTGTTTGCATAATATACATTGCTCAATGCCATGCTTCTTGGCTACAGAAAGCAAAGAATCTGCTTTGTAATGACAACACAGCCCTTTCTGAAATAGTTCAAGAAAATACTTTCTATGGCAAATGAACAAATAACCTGTGAAGCTCTCCACAATTGAACATTATTAAGTCAAAACAGACTTATTAAGATTCATAAAGCAATTAGAAGTATTAGGTTGAATTCTTTTGTCAGTTTCTTATGCTTGTCCTCACATTAAAGTCAATGCAAGCTGGATGCATCTGGCTGTGGGCAAAATGTAATCCATTTTGAATAAGAATAGCATCTGCAATTATACTAGCTGAGATAAAAATTAAAAGGTCCATCAATTCTCATGCTTCAGAGCATAAGATTATAACCAGATGGTGCCGGGAAGTTTCTGCCGGGCATGATGACTCACTAATGGACAGGTGCATTATGACAATTTTCGTTTGGTCTCCCTCCCCATAAGGTCTCACATACACACAGATGTGCCAAAGACAGGCATCCAAATAAGTGGGATATTTGCATTTGTACCAGGAAGAAATACTTCCATGACCTCACAGTAATGAGACCAAGACATCCTAGCAGTTGTGGGATATTTCAACAGAAACGATTGCGAATTCTACTCAATAGCAAGCACTTACTTTCTGCTGTTTAACTGGTTACATTTCTCTTTACTGGTGACCTGGCAATTTACTTTAAACTATGTATGGAGGCCATAAAATTATGTAAAAAAAAAAGTTCATGGGTGAGAAGATCAAGTTAATGGAGCTTAGAAAAATCTATATATAAACAGATTATGATTGATTGCTAGCCATTAATTGATATATATATATATTTATATATATAGCAATGAATATATATATATATATATATATATTCATTAAACACACACTAGTTTCTGTGTACTTGTTGGGTTTATGAAAAATATAGAAAAAATATAAATCATACTATGCACGATTAATAATAACTGTCATAAATTTAGTGGCAGTCCAGAGAGAAACTGTAGACTGATAACATTAACATGGCTCATAAATATCTATGTTATTATGTTTATATGTAATATGAAGGGCATAAGAGGCATACATTATATAAATATAGTTTATTTGTATATATGCTTGCAACTTCATAAGACTACTGAAAAGTGCCCATATAACTTATTGAGTACATAAAACTCTAAAGTTACTTACTTTAATTGTTAAAATCTCCATAAAATCTTCCATTGCACAGTTTTGTTTTGTTTTGTTTTTTGGTATCGGGGATTGAACTCAGGTCCTTGAGCTTGCAAGGCAGGTAGTTTTGTTAAATTAAGTAGTATTATTATATATTCCCCAAATTTTATTTTGTAAATTAACTTGAAATCTTCTTGTATTAATATTTTCAGACCTCAAACATGCTGAGGAAATATTAAATATTATGTTTTGGGCATTTGGAGGACTCAACTGAACCTCCTTTTATGAAAAAAGTGTTCATCTAATTTTTTAATTAAAAAATTTGGTAGTAAAGAAAGATAGTCATACTCTTTTATTTTGCCCCATCCCCAAATCCCTTACATTAAAACATATAGAGTGGCATAGTTGCTGAATATTTACAAGGTGTTTTAGTTAGCTTTATCACTGCAGAGACTTTTTACCCAACACTGAAATCTTAAAGGAGGAAAGGTTTAATTTGTTCACAGTTTCGATTTCCAAAGATTTCTCACCAAGCAATGACATCAAGGTGGAAAGGCTTGGTGAAACACAGCTATTTAAGGCTTAGTGGCAAGGAAGTAGAATGGAGGAAGAGAGCCAGAGTGGCAGGGACAAAGGAACCATGTGAGTTCAAATTCTACCCTCTCCAACATACCTAAAAGTGTGTTCCACATCAACTGAGATGGACTGAACAGTCTATATGGTTGAAACTCTGCCCTAACTGCTGAACAAGGAACTGGTTTTGACATGCCTGTTGGGTACCTGAAACCTTGGTTATTGTTGAACCCTACATATATCATGTTTTCCTTATGCAAACATACCTGTGATTGCTTAGTTTATAAATTACAAATGAGAAGAGATTAATGTTAATAATAAATGGAATAAATGCAGCAATATATATATGTGTATATATAATAAATGCAATATGTCTCTCTAGAAATGTATTATTCTGTTTTAGTAAACATTCTTGTGATGAAAGTAGTTCATTAATATATGTTAAATAAAGTGAAATGGGTAACATAGGCAATGTGATGTAATGTTAGGCTAACTATGTCTTTCAGAAAGGAAACCTTTTTGAGTGATCCTGGATCATAGAGACATAATGATAAAGATGGTTGGGATCATCAATATTTGAACATTTCTTTGCTGAAATATTTTTAAAGAACATTGCAATAGAAAATGTCCCTGTATTTTATGCCCTAGTGCTCTTTTGTACTTTCATAAATGTGGCTCTTGACTCATTGCAGCCCAGTTTTATCAAAGTTAAAAACTTGCTTTTGATGTTATTCTTTCTCCTCAGTTAGCTTTATTAAGTAGGCCAGAAATGTGGCAGTGGCTTCTTGAGAGTCTTTTCAGTAATTTTTATGTATTTCAGCCCAAACATATGTTGAAGTTATTTAGCCATCCCTTTCTTATGGTGAATGACTTGGTGTCACTTGTATTGCTTCCTGAAGTCTTTGTGTAGATTCAGTGTTTTCTGGTGCCAGACATTGCCACCAACCAAAACATTTTGTGTCCATGGCTTCCAAAATTTGATCTCTTGCCAGGGATGTAGCTCAGTGGTTCTACCGCCCTGCTTTGCAAACGCAAGGACCTGAGTTCGATCCCTGGAACCAAAATTTAATCTCTTTTCCATCTTAACCAAACATTTAGGTTGTACCAAACAAGGTTGGTGCACATTGCATCTGTAAATCTTGCAGTTTGAAGTGTAAAAACAAAAGTGGCACAAATTTCTCTTTAAAAATTTTTCATTAATACATGTTTTCAGCACCTAATGATTATATTTATAGTGAGAAGCTTGTACATATACTTAACACATCTTAATTCTTCCATTTTTACCCTTCTCTCCCCATGTCTCCCTGTGCTGTCCAGCTCTTCTTCCCCTCCTCATTGGTAAAAAAGTCTGAGATTGGAGAGGAAAGGGATGTACAAAAAAAGTTCTCTTTTCTGAAGTTTCACGAGAATGAATTTTTTTCCTTTTATTGAGTTTATTGGTACAATCTAGGTATACAATACAATTGCATTCATCATTGGGATTCTGTACCTTTACATAATAGGTCTTGATTCTCATTTTTTCCCCTTGTCCCTGCCCTCCCTTCACTCCCTCCTCCCCTCCCCATTTACAAACACTTTATTTCCATTTTTTCAGTTTCTCATATTTTTTTCCTCTCCCTTATTACCTTTCCCCCACCCTTCCCACTTTCCCTACACCTTTAACCCTTTACTTCCTATTTCACATTATTAATTATCTCATTAGGATCCTGTGTACTATTATAGTTTTTCACACCAAAGAAACTCTTCAGTATTTCAGTTAAAGAAATCTCTGTATGAACATTAAAAATAGGGAATCCTAAAATAAAACTAAAAAGGAAACTAAAAGAGAAAAGGCAATGATGTAACATTAAAATAATCCTTAATTCTGGAGCTGAAAATGGTCCCTGAACATATTTAAATTGATGCATTTTTTTAAAATAGATCTTAGAAATCTCAGACATGATCTTTTTTATTGCCTTAAGTTGAGAGCTTTTGTCTTTTAATTGAAAGCATTTCGTGTTTTCTCTTTGGTGTATCTGAATTGCTAGCAGCTCTACTGTTGTGCTTTGTGGGCAATGACAAAGGAAAATGAGGTTGGTACACAGTCTCTGCCATACCGCAGCAGTAACTCTAATGACCGGTACTAATTGACTAAGGGGTAGTTGGCATGTAAGGAAAAGACATTTTGGACCCTGAAGGATGGTGCAAGATTTCATCACATCATTTATAACAGCTTGCAGTTAAGGGCTTCTAAATTATTTATTTCTACAATTCTCCATTTAACAGTTTTGCATTGGTATTGATTCTGCATAACTGAAATCCAAACCACACAAAGCAAAATAATAGGTGTGGGAGCAATTACATTCTCAATCCTCCAGATACATTTTATAATTATTTCTTTAATTTCATCACTTATTTTGACACACCTATAATAAATGAATCTGTTTTAACAATATATGTCCAATTGTATAGACCATTGAAACTTGAAACAATTGATTTTATAGCAGTAAAAAAAGTGGAAAAATAATAATCACCCTGAAGACACAATAATTTGCATGGGATAAAAAAAAACCTGGATGTATATGACCAAGGGGTCATGTACATTTGCATTTTGATGTACAGATTGCGTGTAGTCATCAATTGCAGAAGCTATGCTGTTGGACAAATTATTTGACAATCTAAAAATTGACAGCAATAAAAATATTTGTTTGATTTGTTATTTTGAAACATCAAAAAAGTTTTGAAATAATCCTGCTTGAAATGGCTCATTACTGCTTAGGAAATCTATAATTGCTTAAAACTTTTTCTTGAAAGGAGTCTAATTACTTTCAGAGTTTAACATTTAGTTCTTTTAAGTCTGTTGGATAGAACAATAATTTTAGTGTTGATAACTGCACTCCTTCAAATATTAATAAATATACTTGAGCATCTCACAGTCCTATAAACATTTTTACTCATCCTATCATGATGGTTAACTTTATCTGGACAAGCAAGCTTTTTTTCCTTTTTAAATGGAAATTGTTTAATTAGAAACAGAACTTCACTTACTTTTTATCATTGTGAGATGTAATCATTTTCAATCATAAAAGCTCTTTACAGTTTTATTAATGCAGCTTTAATTTGGATTCACATACTGGGAAGTCACTTCATGCTTTGGCTTTGGAGGTCAATGTCCCAACATTGCTGTTTTCCCCATCATTCAAGGCCCCTTCATACATGATAACACAAAGTTACTATTTAATTAAAACTTCTATATTATTTATATCAATAAGGTAAAATTTACCTTATTGATTTCACTTTGTTATTGTAGTTTGTCAGATTCACATTAATTATTTTAGCAGTCAATCACATAATTTGTCTCTGTCATTTTCATTTAAATTCAGAATTTAAAAATCTGAATTACATGCACTGACTTTGGGGACTACCCTACCTTGATAAATTTATCTTAAATGGATTGGAGCAACTCCATGGTTCTCTACTACATACCTCTCTACTATATATCACTTTTCCAGAGTTTCACAGTTGCAAAATGTGCTTTAACCTTGATTTTCAGTGAGAAACTCAATTTTTCAATTCACATAGTTCTACCATATTTAAAATGTGTTGGTGTGTCAGACTTAACTTCCTTACTCATATTTTGTGAAAGTAAAATTTTCATGTGTTAGTCACTCAGAGAGGAATAATTATGGAATCAAAAGAAAAAATCTGAGAACCTGAGAACTGGAATTTATTCCAGTTAATCAGAAAATAAGGAATATTGGAATAAGTGAGGATGTTGACATTTATTGACTCTATTCTTATCCTTTTGATTTTTGCCAGTTCACAGACATCAACTATGGTGCTTAGCAGTGGTATACCAAAAATTAAAGATGTGTAGAGATGTTATATATTTAGGGATACATAATAGCGTCAGTTATAATAATGTACCTTGAAACTTACACTACAAAATAATATTACTTTAATCCTAATTGAAATCCTGTTTTCTTGAATTCTGAACAAAGTTTATTTTGACAGAAAGGTAAATTAAATGGGCAAACAATGAACCAGGCAAACCATTAGTTATGCATGAATATAAATACTCCCTATATTCTGAATTATCAAAAAAAATTTTTAAAAAATCTTCTGGACTTGAGATTTTTGACATAGTTAAAATAAACCAGTCATCTCGAATTCATTGATATTAAAACTCAATTAACAGTATCATAAAATATGATCTTTAAATTTTAGTGACTGTTACAAATACTTTCATTAAATCCATATTGGTATTAAGTTTGGGAAAAAATTTAAAATACATTATTCTAGAGGAAAAAGTATATTTTTGTGTTTTGAAGTGGGAAATGGTTGTTAATAGGCTTTCAGTCTATGTTCTCTTTATTATGTGCTGTGAGACTGACTCAGGTGAAAAATGTGATGGCAGCCTGATTGAACCTCATTTGAAACACGGCAATGGAAAACATTCTGGAAAAGAAATTAATATTTTAACCTAACAAAAGTTTGTGTTTATAAAACATTTTTGATAGGATGTGATTGGGGAATTTTTCATGATTTATTGTTATCAAATGAGCGATCTCTAATTTATGGCATGTTCCCCAGTAAATACTAAGTAAAAATCTAATTATGTAGTGAAGATGTTTTGTGACTGTAATTGGCCTTCTATTGCTCAGTACTGTGGCCTTGTGTGAGAGGATGAGACCTGTTGCACAAGGAAGACTGAGGAGCTGCATTAGCAGCACCAGACTTCTCCCTGGTTCATTTATGCCTTTATGTTATCAGTATTCTTGAAATTGCTGGTAAATTACTTGTAAGATATACAATTCATGTAAACATGACTACTACACACTTATTTGTGATAATCTTATTTTCTAAAAGGAATATGTTTGTCAGCTGTATTGATCATGAAGCTATGCTCATAGAGGTGATGTGTAATTGATAATATAGTAATAATTCTGTGAATTTAAATCAGCTACATTTCACACGTCTTTGTGTGATTTATGAAATAAGATTGTTACATGGACCAAGTATTTCATTTAGGACTCTAGGAAAGATAAGAATGGCTATAGACTGCCTGCCTGCCTGCCTGCGATCACCCGGCGGCATGAGCGCAAGCTCCCGGCCTGCGCGGGAGTCCCCGGCCTGCGCAACAACAGACCAGGAAGGCCCCAAAGACCCCAGAGGGGGTTTTTTATCACACGTCTGTGTGATTTATGAAATAAGATTGTTACATGGACCAAGTATTTCATTTAGGACTCTAGGAAAGATAAGAATGGCTATAGACTGCCTGCCTGCCTGCCTGCGATCACCCGGCGGCATGAGCGCAAGCTCCCGCGCCC
>NW_022900914.1:57439736-57468234 GCF_012274545.1 Fukomys damarensis
TGACATTTAGAAATGGGAGGAAAGGAGCTAAAGGTGTAGGGAAGGTGTGATACGTAGGGGAAGAACAAAAAGGGAAAAGAAAAAAATGTGAGAGAATGAAAAGATGAAAATAAAGTGTTTGTAGATGGGGAGGGGAGGAGGGGGTGAAGGGAGGGCAGAGGTAAGGGGAAAAAATGAGAATCAAGACTTGCCATGTAAAGGTACATGATCCCAACAATGAATGTAACTGTACTGTATCCCTAAATGTACCAATAAACTCAATAAAAAAAAAAAAAAGAATGGCTATAGATACTGCAACATAGTGAAAGATGGCCCACTGTAGCAACTCACTATCATATCAAAATAGCTTTTAAAATAAAAAATACTATTAAGAGTGGGTCAAGAAAGGAAGAAACACATTACAGGATAATCCATTGAAAGAAGGAGACATAAATTGAGGCTTTGTGAATGATTTTGCTTGGCATTGTAGAAAGACAAGATAGGCATATTCTGGCATGGAAAGATGGGTAAAATGAAATAGATTTTATCATTATTTGATCAGGAAAATTCAATTCACCTTTTACATCAATCAAAATTTGCTTTTCTGTGATCAATTTTGAAAATTACATCTAACTATAAATAGTATCAAGTGTATTTTTCTATTAAGTTTATCGGTACATTTAAAGCAAATGATGCCATTACATTTATCATTGGGATCTTGTACCTGGTTCTTGATTTATTCCCAATCTTCTACCCTCCTTTCACTCTCTTCACCCTTCTCTATTTATGAAGACTCCGTTTCCTTTTTTTTTCAATTTTTCATTTTTTTCTCTTCCCTTATTTACTTCCCCCTCCCACTACCACTTACCCTTTAGCCATTTTCTTCCTCTTTCATGATCCCCATTATGCCATCTGAACCTTATTTACACTTTGTTTTTCACACCAGAGAAACTATTCGGTATTACTCAAGTGTGTCCTATTTATTACAACTGAGTATAGCCTCAATGTGCATCCATTACAAAATAAATGTTTCTAGTTTCTCATTCTTTATGGCTGAGTAGTGCTTCATTTTATTTCTTTATTTGTTTGTTTATTTGTTGTTTTTTTTTGTTTTGTTTTTTGAGATAGGGTCTCACTATGTAGTTGAGACTGACCTGAAACTCGCTATGTAGTTCAGGCTGCTCTCAAACTCACAGCAATCCTCCTGCCTCAGCTTCCCAAGTGCTGGGATTACAGGCATGCACCACCATGCCCAGCTAGTACTCCGTTTTATAAAAAAAACACATCTTCTTTATCCAGTCTCCATTTGATGAGCATTTGGGTTGTTTCCAAATTTTAGCTATTACAAACTGTGCCTCTATAAACATGGGTGTGCATACTTCACTGTGATATGATTCTTTTAATTCTTTTGGAAAGATACCCAAGAGAGGGATGGCTGGCTCAAATGGAACCTCTAATCCTAGTTCTTTGAGGTTTCTCCATATTGATTTCCACAGTGGTTGTACCAGTCTGCACTTTCCCCAATAATGGAGAAGTCTTCCTTTCTCCCTACAGCCTTGCTAGTATTTGTTATTGGTTGATTTCTTATTAGCAACCATTCTTTCTGAGGTAAGGTAAATCTCAGTGTTGTTTTCATGTACATCTCTCAAATAACCAGTAATGTTGAACATTTTTTCACATATTTATTTGCTGCTTTTACTTGTTTGTCTGAGAAATGTTTGTTCATTTCAGATGCCCATTTTTGAATTGGATATTTGTATTGGGAGGGGTCATGCAATCCTGATTGAAATCCCAACAGTATATTTCACAGAACTTGAGAAAACAATCCAAAAATTAATTTGGAACAAGAAGAGACCTAGAAGAGCAAAAGCCATTCTAGGCAACAGAGACATGTTAGGAGGTATCACTATTCCCAATTTGAAACTATACTACAAAGCCACTGTGATAAAACCGCATGATATTACCAGAGAAACAGACCCAAAGATCAATGGAATAGATTAGAAGATGCAGAAATATCACAAGACATGCTCAGCTACCTCATCCTTGACAAAAGAGACAACCATCCTCACTGGAGGAAGGATAGCATCTTTAAAAAATGGTGTTGGAAAAACTGGCTTTCAACTTGCCAAAGATTAAAACTAGATTCCTATCTTCCATCATGCACTAAACTAAAATCCAAGAGGATTAAATATCTAAATATCAAAGCAGAAGTACTAAACTTACAGTAAACTAAATTAGGTAGAATTCTCAAAGACATTGTCATGGGAGAAGACTTTTTGAACAAATCCTCAGCAGCACAAGAACTTGCACAAAGAATCAACAACTGAAGTCTTATTGTATTAAATATTTTTTGCCACACAGGACCACCAACAGAGCTAAGAGATAACCTACAATATGGAAAAAATGTTTTACTAGCTACCCCTCAGACAAATTACTACTATCTAAAATATATAAAGAACTAAAAAAAAAAATCAGACCCCCCCAATATAGTATCAAGTATATTTTATCATATATACTTGAATTTTCTCTAGGATGAGATCAAATATACCATGACACAAAATACTGCCACACAGCTCATTACAGTCCATATTTAAATTTTTCATCCTGTTAAATAAATGACTGAATAATTATTAAACAGTTTAAGATAATTTTAGCAAAGATATCATTCATAGAGATACTACGATATCATAGAGTTGCAATGCAATTGTAATTCTATGAGAGATTAGGATTCTTCGTGCCATACAAACCTAATTCAAAATAGAGAAAATATAAAATGGATTTATTGGTGTATGTATTTAAAGGGTCCAGAAGTAAGGACACGCTTTTCCTTGGTTAACTTCCGTGTTCATCTACATCCACTCTCACTGCCCTTTCATTTCTCCGCAATACCATCTCCACCATGCAGTTCATGATAAGTTTCTTTACTCAAGGTCATAAAAGGTCTATATGAATATATTTCTTTTTCTTTGGAAAAGTATAGAGATTGGTTTGTGTCATTTAGAGAATAAGTTATTGTTCTTCCTAGCATAATATTTGCACTAGTTCTCTCCCTTGGTTTAGGCCTGGGTGACCCCAATGAATCACTGTAACTTGCTTAGAACCTTTAGGGTCTACCCTTGGAGATTGAGGTTATATTAACTCCTTGATTCCTTTCCTACCACTACACCATCTCATAATTCTGTAACTGATAGCTGGGAGAAATGATTTAAATTCTGGAAAATAATCAATTTGAGTTTAATATTACATAAAGTGATAATTTTAAATACTATAGTATAAATGAGAAGTGTGGAATAAATAAGACAGCAGCAAGTTTATCCATGTGTCTATGAAATTTGTCTAGATTGCCAAAAACTTGCCCAAATAATTCAATTTAATGAAAAAATTTCACATTAGATGTTTTAAATAGTAACATATTTACTTATCACTTTAAAATGCTTACATATAAAATATTCCAAAATATCCAAAGTAAAGAGAGATCAAAATAAGAGGGTTAATACAGCTGAGTATTTTAAGTTAGGGTTGCATTTTTCTTATTGTCTAGATTAGAAAACACCCACCAAGTACATTTTAAGTCATTCTAAGAATTTCAATCCAACATAAATATCTCCCAAAATATGAGGATGATTCTAGCAAGTATCTAATCATCTTCATAAAGAAGGCATCAATGTCTCTTCTTGATCATGCCATGCTAATATTTCCTGGTCAGCCTCCTGTGTGCTCCAATTTGATATCTTACTGAGTTTAAAGAGCATTATTAATTCCAATTTTCCTTTTTGCTTTGTATCTAATGGTTCTATGCTATATGTACTATAAAATGTTTCTCACATGAGAAGTTAGTACGTTTTTCACTGGTAGAGTATGCTGAGTTGGATACCAATCTTTACAAACATATGTACTACCTAAAAGTTTAAAGTTATACTTTGAATTCCACACCATTCTGACTTGTACCCTTCTGCATTAAAAGTCATTAAGTTCCTAGGGTAAGTTTTGTTCATGAAGATTTTGTTGTAAATTGACCTTCATTAGTTTGCAGTTCAGTTTCAATTAACATTGTCATCGTACAGACTTATCTGGCTAAGTACATTTTTTTTTAATTCTCAACCAGCATTTACTTATTTTTAGTGTAACAAAGATTCTGGAAATCAAACCAACGCTTAGTGGCAGTTTGTTTCAAATGAGGTAATAAAGTGAGGCTTCAGCTTGCACAAGCTCAATCAAGACTTCTTCTTTTGCCTTAAGTAGTGTCAATTCCAAGATTACTAGATCCTATATTCAAAACAGCAGCATGACAATAAATACAAAAAAGCAGAACCAAGCATGGGCCACATTCACAGCCACTTGGAGTTTGCTAGGCCACTATTCTCTAAGAATATAGGAAATATTTTTTGCTGTACTAATATTGTGTCTTTCCAGAAAAAAAAGAAGGAAGTTTCCTCTTTGACCATGAAGTAGTTGATTTTGAAAATGCAGAAAAAAGTAAAGAGACCTCATTGAAATGTGCCACAGTTTGGAACAGTGAATGGTACAGAAGACAACTGGGCTCTTTTTATATGAAATAGCAAATCTTCCTCTACAGATTCCCCCTTTCATATAGAAATAGCTTTATTTTCCAATCATGTCAAGAACTGGGCTATGTTTCTTCTGCCAAAACCTCTGCTATCTAATAGAGACCATGCAGCTGCCATGGCCCTGCGTGTCTCCCTGCTGCTTTTGTAGCCTGGCAGTCTCCTCCTCATCCTCCTCTTCCAAAAGTCTCCTCTTCACCATACATAGCTGCTTCTGGACCTCAAATTTGATGTCAGTGGCCACTACCCCTGCATCTGCAGGTGTGCTGAAACCACCTCCATTCCTCAGTCTCCTTTTTTGCATTGTCAGAGTCTTTAGCTGCAACTCTGGGTTTGATTTCTGCTCTTCCTGCTTTATGACATGCTCTCTAGCTCATGAATGAGTTGATTCTTGTGTAACTTGACAGCCAGTGCTGCCAAGTTGTTGTGTAACTTGACAGCCTGATCTGCCAATTCAGATATGGTTTCTTTCATGTCTTTTATCTCTGCATCATTCTCTGATGCTTTCTCGGGCAGTTTGATGCTGGTTCTGCTTAGCTATTCTGCTTGAAAATCCCAGATTTCCTTCAGGTAAGGATAGTTATTGTCCATCTTAGCTAGCAGGCTTGAAATGTGTTTAATTTCACCATTTTCTTTTAGCTATTCTTGTCTGAGTGCAGTGCAAGATAGTTACAGCTGATCTTTCTCCACTTGAGCTGCTGTCTCTGCTGCTTGCCCCAAGGTACTAGTGGTCTCCATTGCTTTTTGCTTCTCATCTTTCAAATGAGCCCGTAGAACTCATTCTCCATCCTTCAATCCCTCCAAGGTTACACTGAATTTTCCAAAGTTTTGGTCATTATGTTAATGTTACACCATTCTAGTTCTAGACACACATTCAGTTTTTCATTTTCTTCTTTCAGGTGACTGATCATGTTCAAAGTTCCCTGGTTTTCTTCCTCAACATTCTGTAAGCTGCAGGCCATCTGCTGCTGAATGAGCAGCTCTCTTTCACAGAAATAATCTGTGCCTTTCTGCTCTAGTTTGAGGATTTTTCTTTTTGGGGCACTGAGCTTATCATTCTTCACTTGCTCTTGTAAAAAGTTTACCAGTTTCTCATTGTCTTAGTGCTCTGCCCTCTCTCAATGGTGGTGAAAGAACATCTTTAAAACAGTCTTCTCATCAGCAAGCTTCTCAGGCTATGTAGCTCCTCTGCAGTGCTGCCATGAATCTCTCATCTTCTGTATCTTCTCCGTAAGGGAAGCTAGGGACAGCTCACTTGAACTGTTTGGAGAACTCCCAGCAGTCACACACTTAGAGTTGTTGAAAGAGTTGCTAGTGGAGAGTTATTAAAAAGATTTGCTAGTGGAGGACAGGGGCTGAGATGGGGTATGAGTGGTGAGGTACTCAAAATCTGAAGCATTTGTTGACAAAGAATCTCTGGTAACATCACTGCTTGAAGAACTGGATGCTCCCAATGTATCTCCGCATGTGGTTTTCTTATACTCATACTGTCACGTGACCGTTTATTTTCCATTGGATTTCCAAAATTTGACTCTTGGGGTATAGACACTGGCATCTGCTGTCACCATTGTGTCTTGCTGCCCCTTCTGAATTTGGTGACTGCTCAAGGTAAGCTAGTTTTTTCTTCGAGATATGGTTTTCTTCTTATAGATGTGTAAGCTTCCTGAAAGGTCTTGTTCTTCTCCTCAAGGGTTCTTATCAAAGGTTCTCTGGTGGAGATTATAAAATCTCCGGGTGGAGCTGATGTTTCATCTGGACTTGGAACTGAAACATGCTTCCCATCAGTGCTCAGGGCTCTTCTCTCTTTGGATGTCTTTAGTTCACTTGGAAGCCTGTTTATTTCACTAGCTTTGTCTTTGACTTCTGCTAGAAGTTCCCAAACTTGCTACTCAAGTATTTCCTTCTCTTCCCCTTCATTCTTTAGCTTGAGTCTGAAGAAGTGGTCCTCAGGTTCTTGGTAGGGGTGTGAGTACAGGAGGAAGTTGGACTAAACTCGGGTTTCCTTGGTTTGGAGGGACCTTGGAACACAGACCCCTCTCTTGATATAGTTACTGAGGCTTCTCAGAAAAATCCCTTGGGTTCTTGTCCCTTTAAGTGGAATGTGCACTGGTTTGGGATTCTCTTACCATCCATCAGCAGTTTGGCCAGCCTCCGATGAGATGCTCACCTTGTGATTCAGCTGGACCCATGAGTTTGCTGCAGTCAGGCAAGCCTTCTGGTTCTGGTTCAGAACATGGGCAGGCCCTGCCCTGCCCCTCATTTCTCACATTAGATTTTAAAAAGTTATTTGTTTTCCCTTTAAAATTTTTCTGTAATTTGTGTTGTGATAGGCACAATAATATTCTGGACTTCATAAGTAGAACTGTGCTCACTCATAGGCTGCCTCTAGTAGGAAGCATATTTTTATGGGCTGCTCTCAAACAGAGATCAAATATATAAAATGTTGACTTTGTTGGGTCCCCTCATATAGTTTGGCTTTATGACTCAGTCATGGCCAGTTATTCTTTAAAGGTTCTAATGAAAATAAAAATAGAGTTGTGCTGCAATAGACATATACAAGAGTATAAATGTGTCTTCCAAACTGATTTCTTTTCTTTAGATATATGCGTTATGATCGAGAAATATTGTAAATGTTTAAATTAAAAGGGAAAAGAAAAAATGTGAAAAAAGGAAGAAATGGAAACAAAGTTTTTGTAAATATGGAAGAGAGAAGGGGGTAAAGGGGAGGAAGAAATGTGGGGAAAAAACAAGAACCAAGACATATCATGTAAAGAGTACAAGATCCCAATAATGATTGTAACTGCACTGTTTGCTTTAAATGTACCTATAAACTTAATAGGGAAATAAATACAATTACATTAAAAGATACATCAATTTTCGGATTTAGCTCAGTGGTGCTGCTGTGTGACTCCCAAGCACAAAGTCTTGAGTTCAATCCCCAGTATCAAATAAATAAACAAATAAAAGATAAAAGACACATTACAAAATATTCCCCCTTGCTTTGAACAAACTGATTCCCTTGTTCTTGCCACTTCATGAAGGAGTGCTAGAAATCCTCTTCTGTGTGTCTTTAGTTGCACTGTTGTGGTTGCCTCTATGCCCTAAATCAATTCAAAATATCATTAACTTTCATAGTTTCTTTGACTTTTCCAAGACCCAGAAGTCCCAAGGTGCCAGGCGCAGTGAATAAGGTGAGTAAGGACATAGCACGATGTTTTTACAAATCTGCCTTACCTTAGATGGCACCCGGCAGCAACGTTTACAGTAGTCTTTAGCACAACCTGTGAGGAAGCACGCAAAAGATGACTGCTTCATAAAGTGGCAAGAATGATTAGATAAGTGTTTCAAAGTGAAAGTAGTACTCTAAGGAGATATTAACAGCACTGTATGCTTTATTATAATAATTTGCTAAATAGAACGATTGGATTATATGATAGTTCAATTTTCAATTTTGTGGGTAACTTCTGTTTTCTATAGTGGCTATTCCAAGTCAAATTTCAACTTGCAGAGTATAAATAAGAGTATCCTATTCTGGGCATATACTAATATGTGTTATTCTTTTCTTCTTGATACTACATCCCATCTGGAGTGAAGTAATAATATCCCATTAGAGCTTGGATGTGCATTTCATTGATGATTAGTGATTTTGATCATTTTTTCATCTACCTCTTGGATATTTGTAGGTCTTCAGTGAAATACCTACTCAGGTCCTTTGTTCATCTCTTAACAATACTAGTATTACCACTATTGAGTAGAGTTCATTTTATATTAACCTCCTCTGGTATTCAGTGTATAAGTACTTCGTCTCATTCTATAGGTTGTATCTCCATACTCTTGACCTTTTTCTTTGATGTTTATAAGCCTTTAGCTTGATGTAGCTGTCTGTCTATTGATACTTTTGTTGCCATGTTTTTGAAATCTTAACCCCAAAACTCATGCCTGATCCAATATTATGAAGCACATCCCCTATGTTTTATTTTTATTTTTAAAATTAATTTATTGGTACATTTAGATATATAATGACATTCATCATTGGAAATCTGTGCCTTTACATAATCTATCTTGGTTCTTCTTTTTTCCCCCAATCCCCTGCCATCCCTTAAACCCTTCTACCCTTCCTCATACAAAAACTTTGTTTCCATTTTTTCTTTTCTCGTATAATTCCATTCCCTTATTTCCTTTCCCCTACCCCATCCACTTCCCCTTCCCTTTTGCCCCATTTTCTTCCTGTTTCACATTATCTATTTACCTTTTAGTCCTTATTTGCACTTTTACTTTCTCACACCAGAGAAACTATTAGGTATTTCCACATGTGTGTCCTATTTATTTCACTTAAGAGTACCACCTTGATATGCATTCATTTAGCTATAAATGTTTCTAATTTATCATTCTTTGAAAATAAGGAGGGGTGGAGGGATGGAAGGGAGGACATGGGAAAAATAACTACGAAGATAGATTAAATAAAGGTACAAATTTCCAATGATGTATGTCATTATATTGTATACCTAAAGTGTACTGATAAAATTAATCAAAAGCTTATTAATCATGAAGAAAAGCTTTGCAGTAGGCCTAAAAGAAAGATGAATTTTAAGAGTGGTTATAGCCATAGAGAGGTAGAATAAAATGACACACTTTTAATTAAACAGTAAAATTTTTCATCAAAAAAGAATCTATATTTTTAAAATTACACTGGAAAATACAGTCCTGCTGTGACCATTAACTGTGATATGCCAATTTAACAGGAGCAAGAAGCACCCCTAGATTAGTAAAGCGACACCCTGGGTCTGTATGTGGGGTGCTTCCAGAAGATGACTAGCATGTAAGCCAGCAGTATGAGGGGATGGACAAGCCAGGTGCAGGTGGACCCAATCAGTAGGCTGGTAAACTGGGTGGAGAAATAAAGAGGGGCTTGTATGTAATTTACAAAGCTCTGTTTTGCTTGAGCAGGTGTGTTTTCTGCTGCCCTCTCCTGTGAACATTTGACTCCAGGTTCTTCAGCTTTCCAACACAGACTGCTACCAGTGACTCTGGGGAGTGTCCCAAGTCATTGGTCTGAACTGGTGCTATGTCCTTCATCCGTTTTGGTCCATGTCTTCCAAACTCTGGGCTGAGCAGCAAATGTATTCTCTGCTCGCCACACAATGACAGTTGTGAACTCTTCCATCTCCGAGCCGGAAAGCCTACATTCTGAAAACAGTGTATACTCTATAGATTCTGTTCCTTGGAGAAACCTAACCAATACAAAACGTTTTCCCTTATTTTTTTTATTTTTAATTAAGCTTATTGGTATAATTTAGATACATACAGTGATCACATTCATCATATGAAATTTTTACCTTTACATGATATATATTAATTCTTATTTTCCCATTCCCTCCCTTCCCTTCAACCTTTTTTCTTCTTTTTCTTTACAAAGCATTATTTCTATTTTATCTTTCTTTTCTCATTTTGCCCTTTTCCTTTTCTTCCTTTCCTCCTCCCTCTTCCCCAGTGCCCCTTCCCATTTGAATTTGTTCTTCCTATTTCACATTATCTATTTATACATTTCGGTCCTTTTTTATTCTTTAAATTTCTCACACCAGAGAAATTATATGACATTTACACATGTGTGTTTGATTTATTTTACTTAAGAGTATGGTCTTTAAGTAAATCCATTTACCTATGAATGTTTCAAGTTTATCCTTCTTTATGGATGACTACTACTCCATTGTATAATAAAACCTGCATCTTCTTTATCCATTCACCAGTTGATTGGCATTTGGATTGTTTTCAAGATTTAGCTATTACACACTATGCTGCTGTGAACATGGGTGTGCAAATATCACTGTGCTGTGATGCTTTTAGTTCTTTTGGGAAGATACCAAGAAGAGAGATAGCTAGGTCAAATGAAACCTCTAATTTTAGGGTTTTTTTTAACAAATCTCCACCCTGATTTCCACAGTGGTTGCACCAGTCTACACTCCCACCAACAGTGGAAAGGGTTCTTTTTTCCCCACAGCACTGCCAGCATTTATTCTGAATTAGTTCTTTAGAATAGTCATTCTTATAATTTTTGAAAAGAATATAATATCAACTTCTTCCAAAATATGTCAATTTACTTTACCATCAATGAAAAAATAAGAAACATAATTTATCATAAACATTGATTATATTATTACAGATTATATAATTTACATTGAATATTAGGTACTGATCTTTCTTTTCAGCCTTTCCTACATTTTAAATATAAATTTAGAAAGCCATTAATAGTGACACCTTTTGTTCCTCAGCTTTGAAGTAGAAAATTAAAATATAGCCAGAGGCTTTGTGTCACATAACAACAGTTTTAATAATCTAGCTTGAGATATAGATCCTTAGGCAGGCAGAATATATGTGCTATTTGAGAGATTCTAGCCCACTTGTAGGAAAATGATGGAGTAGTCTTTTCCAGGAAAATGTCAGAACACCTTCCCAGCGGATCTGGTAAAACCATTGCACAGCTGTACATATAAATGCTTCCTTTTTGAGCTGTGCTTTCAACCCTAAGAGTCAGTTTTATGTCCTTCCTAAACATCTCTGTATTTGGAGGCTTGGTACTTGGAGGTTGATTCATGCTTCTGTAAAAATAGTAGATATTTCCAATCAGTGAAACTAAAGATTATACCCCTCTTAAACATTAAATTATTGTTAATATCGCAAGATTTTAAATGTACAGTTGTTGCTTTTAGTAATTAACTCCTTCTAGGCCAACTCATATATTTTTAAGCTCAGTGCCTAGTAAATAATACACATACATAAAAGTGTACATAACAGATTATTATGATTATTTATATCATAGCACATTGGTGAAACCAGAAAAACTGAATAAATTTCTACAAGCACAAAACCTACTAAGATGAAATAGAAAGTCTGAGTAGAATGATTATAGACATGGAGTTGGAGTCAGTATCAGCAACACTGCAACAAAGAAAGGCCAGCAGCAGATAGCATCACTGATGAGTTCTAAGAGATATTCAAAGTGGAAATAACACTAACAAGTGATACTATCAAACTCATTTTATGAGTTGTGTGTCATCTTCATTAGAATGCTAGACAAAGAAAAATAGAAAACAACAGTAATATCATTTATAGACACACATGACAAAATCCTCAATGAAATACTAGCAGTCTGAATTTAGCTACATATTAGAAAGGATAACATCACAATTAAGTATTGTTAAATCGTCCATATTACCTAACATAATGTAAATATTTAATAAAATTTGTACCAATATCCCAATGGAAATGTTTAAATAAATAGAAACAGACCTTAAAATTTACATGGAACCACAAAATACCACCAACATCAGGCAAGAAAAAGGATAACAAAGCTTAATGCAACAAAGTTCTCATTTTCAAAATATAAATCAGTGGTGAACAAAACAATACTGGTATAAAAACGTATAGGTCCATAGAAAAGAATAGAGAGCCCAACAATAAACCCACACATGTACAATCAACTGACCTTTAGAAAAGGAACTAAGAGGAGAAAATAGGCAGAAGATTCTCTCTTCAATAGTATTGAGAAATCCAAGTATTCACTAGCAAAATCAATCCAAATGGGCTTCCATCTCACACTGCATGCATAAATCAACTCAAAATGAATTAAAAACAAACTGTGAAATTGAAAAGTTCCTAAAAGGAAACATAGGGAAAACCTGATCGACATTTGCCTTAATGATAACTTTTGCAGATAGCAATAAAATATAAACACAAAAGCAAAGATATAAAGGATTACTTCAAATTAAACAATTTCTGCATATTAATGGATATAATAAATAAAATGCAAAGTCAATCTATATATAAAAATAATCCAATTAGATAAAAGGTAACTAAGTATTTCTCAAAGATTAATTTGTATGGTCAAGGAGCTTATTAATTCTGTTGGGTTGGTGAAAAGCTTGAGTTCACTAAATTACTTTTCAATTAAATCTTTTAGTGTTTACTGTAATCATGTATTCAATCAAAAGTACTGTACATTTTTAGTAAGGTACTATCTCTGTACTAATTACTAGTATATTTCGTGGAAAAAAATAGCTTTTATCTGGACTTCAATGTCCTACTTTTTCAGGCTGTGACACCTCATGGTGAAACTAGTCTTTGTTTTTTATACTTTTGGATACTTAGTATCAAAAGTTTCTTATAGCCTTATAGATAGAAGAAAGTAAGTTAAGAGAGAAGTGAGATTACTTCTTCATGTCAAACGAGACAGTGTATGCAGCTGTAAAATCTTCTCTGATCACCCATAAAAACACTGTTTATGCCCATATTTTGCTTAAACTGGATTTTCTTTCTTTTTCTTTCTAGTTGATTTAAACCTGTCTTTTTCATATAATTCTTTGTAGTGATTAATATGGCAATGAGTACATAAAAAGTGCTTAATGTGTCATTATTGCATTGAATTAAGAATCCCATACTACCTTAAATGGAACAGAAATTGATATAAGAAGCAAAATGCTTGATTTCTACTCATGGTGCTATCTCCAATTAACACTATATTGTCCAATTTTTGCCTCTCTTATTATTATTGCTCTTATATTAATGGGATTTTCTTTTAAACTTTGTTGAGTTAAGTTGTATCTTCTTAATGTGTAGACCTATGGTTGTCATTATTTTAATAAATACTATGTCTGCCTTATCTTTCCCAATAGAAGCAGTGGAACTCTTAAAAGAGAAAATTGAGAGATTTATTTTGGATTTTCATGATTATAATTAAATTGTGAGCTGTACTCTCAGAATTTTTGTCTTTATCTTTCACATCACTAAATTTTTCAAACGTATCCCTCCTTGATGGTTGGAGCAGTTACCTTCACAATTACCTTTATTGTTTGTCTGGAAGAGACATCTTATTCTTTATATTTCATATTTATATTTCTGGTATCTTCACTTATCAACATGAATATGTTAATACAGAAAATCTTTTTACTGAGTTCTTATTAAATCCTATTTTCTTTACTTGCATCTGTATGTGTGTAGCTTGTAGCAGACACACACAACAGAGAGACAGAGAGAGAGAGAGAGAGAGAGAGAGAGAGGAAAAGGAAGAGAGAGGAAGAAGAAGAGAGATTAACAACATTTTTAAATTTTTAATTTGGAAAGCTAAATTTTCTGTTAAATTGTTGATTTTTTTTCTGATTTTGTGGTGTGTCTGAGGGTGAAAACTGCAAAGATTAGAATGTTGACACGTTTTGATTGCAATGCTGGACATGCCACTTGTTTGGGTAACATTGTAGTCACGCTTCTAACATAACAATTCATTTTCCCCTAGGCACTGAGAGTCACTAATACACTGTACTTTTTCATTTCCCAAGCTTGTAAACTTACTCCGTCTTCTAGGTAGGAACAGTCTACCTCCTTTCTGGCCACACTCTGAGGTGTTGCTGCAGGGATCAGCTCCACCGTTGTTTTCTCTTGAGTTAGTCCATTCTGGAATCCATTGCTGATCATTGGACACTGTCATATGGCTGGATTTTACCACCTATAGCCATTCACTAAATCAGGGAGAGTTATAATTGTTTCAGGAAAAGCACCATTTCAAATAATGTCACATAATTATATTAATTATATATGTGTGAACATATACCGCAAGTGCAAAAAGCAAGAAAAAGGGTACTAAAAACTATACTTTTTACTCTTGCCATTTATAGAAATGATTGAAGTCATTAGGGATGAAAGAAATCATTAACATTTTTCTTATGTAGAGAGAAAATGCAGAGCATGACAAAAACCTTAAACCTCGCCATTTTATGTATATATGAGTTAAGTTTTAATGTAACGTTGCTTTAACTAAATGGGCAGAAAATACCTAGTAATTTCAAGGTGAGGAAAAATAAAGTTTGAAATGTTAATATAGATCAATACTGTGGATAAATGAATACACTAAAAGAATGGCATTTAATGATGCAAGTTAGCAGTTTCATGGAATGTCTTGTAATAAGATAATATGTTTTCAAGACATAAAATGAATAAATACAAAAAAAAAACAAGGAGAAATGAAAAGAAACACCATAGACTATTCAAATGCCACCTTGTCTCTTGTTGAGAGAAATGATTAGTTTCCTTTAAAATACTGGTCTCAAGCATTTTCAGTCCCAGTTTAAACTTGTATAAGCATCACTTTCCTTTTGGAGAGTAGCCCATTGGAGTTACGCCTCTGTTTGCTTTGCCATGGCTCTTATTTTACTGTCTTATTCAGCACTCCACTCTCATCTCATCGGGTGTTTTTCTTTCTACACTACGCAGTTGCTGGCCTCCATGGGAAATTTTGATCGTAATCAATCCTCTCTGAGTGGTGGAGTCCAGTTACTATCTACATTGATGTTACAATCTGCACAGTTTCATTTGTTATTCTCTTTTATCTTATCTCTCTCATTCTCAAGCTGTATATGCTACTCATCTTCTCTTTTGAAAACTTTCTTTCCATATGTAACTAAAATCTTGAGCATGAAGCTTACCCTGACTTTACTTCTTTGATCCATTCCTTACATGATGCTTAATGATCTGCCAAAGTGTAAAAAACAAGTGGATCAAGGTGAGCCCCATAAAACCGTGTATTTTTCAAAAATTAAAATTCCAAAGTCAACCCTCAGAACAGAATGATTTCCTTCAAAAGTTACTGTGATTTCAGCTCAACATCTAACTGCTGTGTAGTTAGCTACAATTTAGCTGGGACAGCTAAATTGGGATTATGTTGATTGGGATTTTTCCAAGAGATGTAACTCCATATATTCCAAGCACTTGCTCTTTCATAATAGCTTTCATGACTGTTTCAATAATAACAATTGACTTAAAACTTAGCAATAATATTTACTCGTCCAATCATATCTCTTTTCCTTATTCCATTAATTTAAAGAAAATTTCCTTCTGCTTTTTTATTAATGCCACACTCTAAGTGCTCAAGAATTTCTTGGATCACAAACTGTGTAAATGACAATGTGAAATAGGAAGAAAAGGGCTAAAGGTGTAGGAGAAGTGGAAAGGATAGCGGAAGGGAAATAAGGGAAAAGAAAAAAGCATGAAAAAAGGAAAAGGTGGAAACAAAGTTTTTGAAATGGGGGAGTGGAGGGGGTGAAGGGAGGACAGGGGTACGGGGAAAAATAAGAACCAAGATATGTTATGTAAAGGTACAAAATCCCAATGATGAATGTAACTGTTATACTTAAAAAGCACCAATAAACTCAATGGGGGAAAAAAAGAATTTCTTGGATCAGGCATTCTTTTTAGGTATCACTCCAGTTATTATACAAAGGACTTCAGTTCTTTCATTCTTCTGGATCCTGTAATGTTTCATAAAGCATCAGATACCTGTCTCTTAATAAATCCCTAAAAATATTTAAAGTAAGTTATTTTTTGTCAGTACTGCTGTCAATCTTTCCATTTTCATGCTTTGGTAGATTATATTGTAATATTCTAAGACTCTCCTTTGCAAATCCCTATCCTTTTCCATAAAATTATCAGATTTGTTCTTTTTTTCATTCTAAAGCTCACTATCGCCTGAGGCATATTTCTTTCACTGGATAAAGAAGATGTGGTTTTCTATAAAATCTAATACTACCCAGCCATAAAGCATGAGAAATTAGATTCATTCATAGGAAAATGGATAAATATTGAGGATATACTCCTAAGTCAAATAAATAAGTCATATATGTGCAAATACCAAACAGTTTCTGTGGTGTGAATAAACTATAATAGTACATAAGATCCTAATGAGATAATTGACAATGTGAAATAGGAAGAAAAAGGCTAAAGGTGTAGGGAAAGTGGGAAGTGTAGGGGAAAGGTAATAAGGGAAAAGAAAAAATAGGAGAAAATGAAAAAAATGGAACTAAAGTGTTTGTAAATGGGGAGGGGAAGAGGGGGTGAAGAGAGGGAAGGGACAAGGGGAAAAAATGAGAACCAAGACCTGTCATGTAAAGGTAAAAGATCCCAATGATGAATGTAATTGTACTGTATACCTAAAATGTACCAATAAACTTAATGAGGAAAAAAAAAAGAACTAAATAAACACTAGTTTCCTCTGTTTTTTGCGTAACATTTGCACAGTTCCCATGCCAACCTGTGTTGTCGTCTGTGAGCCTGCTTGAGGAACCAGGTTAGGGAGCTCAGATGGGGAGGGTAAGGCACAGAACACCAGGCAGATTCTGGGGAGGCTCCTGGAACACAACCACTTTATTCAGGAAATGCACAGGCTTATACAAGGAACCATAGGGGAGGAGTGTGAGAGGAATATTTAAAGTTTGGTGATATCTTAATGGCCAGACATGACAGAGTGATTTTTCTTGGGTGAGGCAAAGGAGTCACAAACTAAGGGCAGAGGTGTAGCCTGTTGGATACAGTATCCATGCACTTAGGCGAGCTAGCTCAGGAGACAGGAGTGCAGCGTACCTGGCCCAGCCAGGCTTGACTTTCTCCCACAATTCCCCCTTTTGTCTTTGACTCCAGAGCCTCGGCCAAGAGAACCACATTTTTATGAGTTTGTTTATACCTTTTATGGGCTAGGTGTCTGATTTTTAAGATAAAGAGCAATAAAATAATTTAAAGCAGGGGTAACATATAGGGTGATGACAATATCAGTCCTTTAGCCCAGGAACTTCGGTTTTTCCACCCGGCTTGAATGCCAGACCAGATTATCTCTCACTTATCTTTAAAAGTTACAACATCAAGAGCCTGTATATCATTTAACTGAAAAATAATACGAGTCAAGGTTTATAAATTTTGACTGTACATGGGATCCCAGGATTTTCATATATAATTTGACAGATTTTTATAATCATTACAATATTGATAATGATGAGGAGTAACACAAATATGGGTGGAATTTGCATGACAATGGCTTAGAATCTTAGTCCCTAATAATTGAATTTTTTGCCCAGACAGGATTTATCTGGGTTTGTAAATTCAGAATGGCAGCACGGACATCTTGAAACAGTAGGGTGGCTTCTCCGAAGGCCTGTGTGGTACTTTTTGTCAATTGGTTGGAGGCAATGGGAAAGATTCCCAAGTCATGTCTACTATGAGGATGAAGCGTAAGTTAAAGAGTGGATCTGAATTCTGCCAATCTTTTGTAAGATTTACCGGAAGCCAAATAGTGGGAGGCATTCTAGCTAAAAACAGATACCGAACAGAAGAATGATTAAACAAAAGTGGGTTTATACAAGGGGTCAAGCAAAATTGGGGGATATCCGTTAGCTTGAGGCCCACAAATCGAGAATTATTCCCAAAGGTTCTGGGTAGCTGACCCTTCTATGGCTGTGGGATATAGGAAAATGAACATGAAAGGGGAAGGCAGACAGCACTAAAGGGAAGAGAGATAAGAAGCCAATCTATGGTAACAAAGACAGAGATGGGGGTTAGGTATGAGAGCCCATGCATGCAGATTTGGGGAAGGAGGAGGACCAGCCCGTGTTGATTCGCAGTGAGGGCTGCACAGAGTAGGACCACTAGCATAGGGCCCGGGACCAGTTTAGGGATTCCTGGTGGTTGGCGTCCTCGTTGTCCAGGCTGGAAGGGGTGGCAGGGACCTTCCATTGGAGAGCTGTGGAGGTGCAGTGGAGACTGTGGGTGCAGCCCTGACAGGAAGTGTCCAGGGTTTCCCGGCTAGACCAGCCCGTGTTGATTCGCAGTGAGGGCTGCACAGAGTAGGACCACTAGCATAGGGCCCGGGACCAGTTTAGGGATTCCTGGTGGTTGGCGTCCTCGTTGTCCAGGCTGGAAGGGGTGGCAGGGACCTTCCATTGGAGAGCTGTGGAGGTGCAGTGGAGACTGTGGGTGCAGCCCTGACAGGAAGTGTCCAGGGTTTCCCGGCTGCACCAGCCCTGGGGGCCTTCAGAGGGAGGGTTCCCAGGGATGGCCATGCCAGGCCTCCCCAGACACCCACCACACTTCCTCGGTAACAGCCACATTGCAGCATGGGGGCACCAGGGTGATGAACACAGATTAGGCGACCCTCTCAAGGCCATCACTCCGGGTCCTGGGATCTCAAATCCTGGAGGAGCTTAGGTTCTGTAGGTCCCAGGAGGCCTGCTGCAAGTACCCTGGGTGGCTGTCAGACCTGGACAGCGAGGACGCTCTGGGTGACCTGGACCTCCCCTGCTGTCTCCACCATCCCCTGTGGCCTTTCTATTCCCGCAGCCAGTGCTGGCTTGCTTGTTGGGGGCATCGCTCACCTTGGACCTGGAGCAGCTGCAGTTGCACCTGCCATCGCCCCAGCCACTCCAGGCCCCAGCCAAGCCCCCACCCACCCACTGTATGCTCTCGGGGTCGGAGGAGGAAGAAGATCCATGGAATCGGTAAGATGGCTGCGCACAGGGTGGAGGCCATCTTGGACCAGAAAAGGTGGGGTCTTCTGGATGAACATTATTCCAGTGATGAGGGGGTTTTGGTGGGGGCACGTAATTGACAGGAACTGAGAGATCAGCGGGTGGGGTTAACACTTTTGGGGGAAGAAGAAAGCTGAAGAGACAGCCCGCCCACACCATTTTTAAGAGGCTTTTATCTGCCATCTTTAAAGTGCTCAAAGGGCCCTATACCTACCTGAGTCTGGGCTGGAAATGCCTCGGATGCCTTTATGGCATGAGGACCCTTTACTAATGTGTCCTATACTGGCTTTTCTTGACTGAAGAGATTACCCATAATAGGCATCCTTACCCACTTCTTCGCTATTTACCCAAGCAGGGATGGAGCCAGGGTGAAGTCGGGTTATTTGGCACATTGTTATTGGCCACGTGTTAATTTTTGGATTGTATGTTTTAGGGGCTGAGGCTAATGGAGTCAGGACTTCAGAGGTGTTTGAGAGGAAAAGTTTATTTATCTAAGGTCAGTTCTCTACACACCCGAGGGGGTGGATTATTCCAGCCCTAATAGGCCTCGGAGTTTTCTCACAAGAGATGGGTGCAGCGCTCCTGACTCAGCCAGACATGAACCTAATCCTCAAACCTGAATCTTATTCCTAAGGATTTTCAAGTATAGTGAATATGGTCTAGTTTTTCTTATATATAGTTCTCTGCATTATGAAAATCTCATTTGCATTTTCCCGTACCTTGGGCTACTCGCATACTGAACTTCTTCTCTCATAAATGTGTAATACCTATCTTTCTCAGTGACTTATAAAATCCATCACAACTTCAGTTATCAGTAAGTATAATCATGAAAATAATCCGGTGATAGAGTTTAGTTAGATATATAGAAATTAAAGCCTAGGCACAACTACTGGGATAATATTCATTTGTACCTGCTAATGTGTAAATAGATGATGAAGAATCACTTTTATATGCTTTTAATGACAAAGTAGCATTAATCGGTACATAGCATGACATAGCCAAAGAAGAACCACATAAACCTAACTAAAAACTATTTTTAAAAAGACTCAATCTTCTGTGTCCAAAAATGTTGATAAGAAATCAAAAAAAAAAAAAAAGAAAAAAGAAAACCCCTCTTTTATTTTTCATCATTGAGTTTATTGGTACATTTTAGGTATACAGTACACTTACATTTATTATTGGGATCTTCTACCTTTACCTGACAGGTCTTGGCTCTCATTTTTTCCTCTTGTCACCCCCTTCTTCCCTCCCCATTTACAAACACTTTATTTCCATTTTTTCATTTTCTCCTATTTTTTCTTTCCCTTATTACCTTTCCCCTACCCTTCCCACTTTCCCTACACCTTTAGCACTTTTCTTCTGTATCTTTGTTCTTATTTTTCCTCATTCCCCTACCCCACCATAATGTTCCATTTTCTATATGAATTTTAAACTATGTACTCCAGTACAGGTCAGATATTGAATGTAATATTTTAGCTAGGTACAAATATAGCCTCTGTTTAAATGTTCAGTTGAATAGAAACTGAGTCAAAACAAAAACAAATTATTAAGTTTCCTTAAGTCCTCAACAAAAAATGCTATATGATGAAGCATTGGAGTTCACAGTGGAAAAGAAGAACCCAGTAATGATCATATTAGATTCTATTAAACGATGCTTGCAGCACACTAAACAACACTGACATAAAAAAGGAGGGTTTTTTCTTCCTATTTCACATTATCAATTACCTCATTAGGATCTTATGTACTATTATAGTTTTTGCTATTTTTTCCTCTCCATACGTTTAAGTATATGCTCTATATGTTCATCTGGTTACATGCTGTTTTAACTATTATTTTTGAATTATATTTAGAAGATAAGATAAAGGAATGAATACTAGAAGTATCCACAGGATCTCCAGTTTAAAATTGCAGAAGAAATTACAAACAGAAGTGGACAGTGTTTGAAATAGCTGGAAGGACAGGGATACTATTTTCTTTATTATATCGTGTTACCTAAATTTAAATTTTAGAGTAAAATTATGCTGCACTGTTGTATTCTGAACTCTGCTTTGTTTGGAGCCTTTAGGCCTGAATGCATTCATTAATGTAATGGCTTGTTATCTTGGACCATAATTACTGTCATTTTGAAGTTTGACAAACAGTTAAGAAATAAAGACAGTTGAACCAGAGGTTAAATTAATGGGAGAGTAAAACTATTTTTCTGGAACTTTATTCTCAACTGGAATAGGAGGCATGAGATGGCCCTAAAGCATTGTTTGTATGGATATAGGAGAAATTTTCAACATTTAGTAATCTGTACACAATGGAAAATCAGAAATATTTCATGAAATGTTTAAATGTACCAATGAGGAACCATACACAATTCTCAAAATTTTTAGGAGAAGGTGCAAAACACAACTGTTCTATAGTAGCAAAAAACTCAACAACCACCAGTGTTCAACTTATGAGTATAAATGTAAGTTTACATATAGATGAGATTGAGAAATATATATAAAAGTATCAAAGATGTGACTAATGTCTAGAAGGTATTTTTATGTAAGAAAGTACATGTAATCAGAGTTGACAATGAATTTCTAGCCAAAGATCTTGCAAAAATCTACAACAAATTGAAAATAAACTAGGATTTTTTATATTTAAGGAGATAGAAAACTGATTTTTTCATTTCTTCATCTAAAATAAGAGCAAAGATTCATTATATTTCAACTCAGGACTCATTTTTATTGACAAGCCATTATCGAGGTGCACAATTCCATATTCTCATGTTTTGATGAAATGAGTCCAGAAATTTTGTTTTCAGCTTGAATCTTTATACATCTACATTTCCTTCTGGTGTCTGGCTTATAAGAATTTATCTCTGGGACAAGGGCAAGTCTACTCCTTCTCCTTTGTTCTGTTAGTGCTATTGATGTTTGTATTGATTACGCCAGTTAGAAAACTGCAAGCAGGACAATCCCTTCTTCTTAAGATGACTTAATCATTAAATTTATTTTAATATCTGCACAATACATACATACATTTACGAGCTTTCCACTTATGGACAATTAACACTGATCTTCTCAGGCAGTAAAATATGGCTGGTTATCTGACCATTCCACTGAGATTATTTACCAGACTATTTTAAGCACTCATGTAGAAAATAGGCATAGAAAAACTCATTTGTAGTAAATTCCAATTATTGTAGAGTAGTCTATAGTCCAAATGTTTTTGAACTCTGAAATAGTTAGCATCATTAAATCTACCTCCTTAGCAGCAAACATCAGGGGAGTCATCTTCTGAGTCATTAAAATAGAGTATTAAAAAATGATGAAATGTTGATGGTCTTTCAAAGTTTTCTGTAATGAAAGCTGATTTTTAAACTTTGCCTCTAATTTGTTTCTGTTGATATACATGATATCCTGGCCTCTATATGGCCTTTAGAGTTTGCTCAGAAACACACTTCAGAATTTACTACCAACTTGATAGTGTTTTTCAATTTAGTGAAGCAAAACTGTATTGCAGCAATGTCCCTAAAGAAAAAGCAGTATCATTAGTCTGTGGGTGTTATGGTCCTCTAATCAAATCAATTTCAATTTATGCTCCTTTTGCTCTAATATATAACTTCCTGTAAAACACAAGCATTCAGCTGCCTGTAGTGACATTTCATACTTTCTCACACAATATCCTGGAAAATGCGACTGACAAGTCGGAGAAATTAAACTCAAGTTTGGGGATTAGTGTAAGGGTTAATTGCATTTTCTTTGAATATAGAAAACAGTACATGTAGATCATAAATTTTCCCTTTAGAAAAAAAAAGCAGAGAAAATATTGTCCTCTACATTAGATATCAGTAGCTGAAAACCAAGGGTTGGGGAGAGAACATGGTAATGAAAAAACCATGGTAATGAACAAAACTGTACTCTTGTACCCCACCATTGGTGCATTGAGAGATGTTGCAGCTGCCTTTGATGGGATTTTGGTAATCAATCTTAGAATAAAGTGCAGTGTAATCTTTTCAGTGGCTGAAAGCACCATAAACTGAGTTGAACATGAATAAAAGTTAAATATTTTATACCCGAAACAGGGGTATAAGGATGATACTGTTGCCACTGGAGCAAGTAATGAACTGATATTAAGAACATTTTTACTTACACGACCAATAAAGGATCGTGAAAATTATATCTAGGTAAATTATTTCACTAAATATACCCAAGTGGCAATTCACAACTGGAAGATTCTGATTCTTTGCCTCTGGCACTCAAAATTTGACAATTATTCCATTTCCCTCATAATATGTTGCCTATACAAATCGGTAGGTAGGAAGAGGATTGCTCCCAGCAAAATGGCCAAGGACAGAGAACTAGACATCAACTTTGGTTTACTTTCTTAAATAGTAGTGATCAATTCCTACCATATGAGTTGTGCTCCTTTTCATTAAACTTGACTTCTTGATTTTTTTTAATTAATTAAAAAAATTTGGGGGAGGATTGAGACAGGGTCCCACTATTTAATTGAGACTGACCTGGAAATTCACTATGTAGCCCAGGCTGGTTTCGAACTCACAGCGATCCTCCTGCTTCAACCTCCCAATGTTGGGATTACAGGCATTCACCACCATGCCCGGCTTCTTCTTGATGTTTTAAATGAGTTTGAATGGCGATACAGAAACTTTCTCTCCATTGGTGTTCATCTGCTTCTTTCAACTAAAGATTTACTCAAAATTCATGTAATGTGTCTCAGAATTTTAAAATGAGATGAACTGAGAAATTATGTACTATTTCTACCGAATAGAGTTTAAGAGAGGAGAAAATTGTGTGGTCACTTCCTTGATCTCCGTGATTGCCACTTCATCTCACCCTTCCTCCTTCTGGCAGCTATTAGATTACAAAAATAATTGTTTCTTCTTTCATAAAATACGTCCAAGGATCCTTGTAAAGAAAACCAAAATGCCTTGTTTATGATGTGAGCTTGTTGAAATCAATCCTATAAAACTTTATAACCAGGAACTTTTGGATTGCTGATTCTCAAACTGTTAAATGTGTGCCATCTTTCCTCACAATTAGCACAGTGTGTTTCTTAAAACAATTTTATGACTTTTGAAACATTATTTAATGGAAATTGAGTCTAAAATGATTGTCAACCAGAGTTAGAGTTGTAGCTCAGTGTTTGCCTATCAGCTGTAAAGCCTCAGGTTCAATCCCTAGTGCTGCCCTGGCCCATAAGTGTCAATCATGTGTTACGTTCCACATTAATGAGTCTTGGCTCCAAGGACACACGCCCTGCTCACCCTGAATACAAGCCCCTTTGTCAGAAATCTCACAATATAACAGAGAAGGAGTGAGGAAATGAACAGGTTTCAGAAAAGTAAAACAAAGGTGAAGAAAATTGAAGTTTCTTCCTTGACCATTTTTCAGAGAGCAATAGGTATAAATTGTGGAACGTGCTATAAGGGAAATACATGAACCTATGATAAACATTCAGAAAAAAAAATGCTCCATGGTAATATGAAAGAAATTAGGGAAAAGAGTTTACATTGATTTCAAAGACAAAGAAAGACTCTGGGAAAGAAAATTTAATCTTAAATCTCAGCGATGGAAGGATTTAAGTAGAGAAAGATAGAATAATGTATATTCAAAAATTATTATTTTATTCTAAAAGTTTACTCTGGCCATTATATTGGAAAAATCATGGTGTTATTATTATTGGTTGGTAATGCTATGAATATTTTCAAGTGATTTTATAGCAAAGATAATTGTGTGTTGTGATCTTCTATTTTCTCTTTCTGTAGAATTATGTTTTTACTGTCTTCTCATATGAGTCACAGTATAGTGGAAGGGTAAAACCTGTAGTCCAAATAGTTGTCCCTATGACACTGTCCTATTAATTACAGTCATGTATTGGTACAAAAGAAAAACAGTTTAATCTGAATTTAATGCTTTTTAGTGAAAACATTTCAATTTATAAATTTGAAGCAGAGAAAGAGGGAAAGGAGGGTTAAAAGGAGGAAAGGGATGGGACTAAAGAAGCAAGATATATACAACTAGAAATTCCCTATGATGAACGGGATCATTATGCATATCTAAAATGTACCAATACAATAAAGCCACCTCCCCCTAAAAAACCCAAAACAGAGGCTTCTATATCATCTTGTTCTAGTGTAGTCCTGAAGCCCTCTACATCTCACATTTTTACTTACCAAAAATATATTCTTATGAGAGCACATTCAAGAGGCTGGTAATAATAGAAATTGGTAATAATACAAAATAAAATAAAATAAAATAAGATAATTTTTTGGAGATTAAAAAAGCAATTTTTATAATAGTTTAGCAACACCATTCACAGTACCTGTCTTGACTATTTCTGATTACTTTTGCTCAGAATGGTAGAATTTTTGTATGCAAAATTTGTAAGGTAATATATAGCAATATTTTCAATTGCTGTTTCATGATTATTTTGTCTGTATCTATTTTGACATATAATAGGAACTCATTTTCCATGATATTTTCTCTCTCATTCCATTTTTTCCCCTCATTGAGTTTATTGGTACATTTTTAGGTATACAGTACAGTTACGTTTATCATTGGGATCTTGTACCTTTACATGACAGGCCTTGGTTCTCATTTTTTCCCCTTGTCCCTGACCTCCCTTCACCCCCTCCTCCCCTCCCCATCTACAAACATTTTATTTCCATTTTTTCATTTTCTTCTATTTTTTTCTTTCCCTTATTAACTTTCTCCTACCCTTCCCACTATGTACCTATATTTTCAAATTCGCTATATTAGCAAAGAGACCTACTTAAGATTGTTCAGTTAAGGATCAAAATGTATAATTGATAATGTGAAACAGGAAGAAAAGGGCTACAAGGTAAGGGAAAGTAAAGAATGTAAAGAAAAAAAATATGAGAAAAAGAAAAAAATGGAAACAAAATCTCTGTAAATAGGGAGGGGTAGAAGAGTTGAAGGGAGGGCAGGGGTATGGGAAAAACTAAGAACCAAGATAGATCATGTAAGGTTATAAAATCCCAATGATAAACATATCTGTACTGTATACCCAGAATGTAATAAACTTAATGGAAAAAAAAAAGATTGTTCAATATTTTAACTGAAATTTTATTTTGGCTGACATATTTTCATTCCCTTTATTTTTATTTCATACTAGTCTTATTATTAAAGTAAGTAATATATAGGTGTTTTGAGAACTTTGCTTATGTTTCATGAAGGAAATGCTTTCAGAATTACTTTTGAGCCCTGAAATGTTGAAATATCCTCTAATGTTATGTATATTTTTCCTTGAACTAACATTTTTATTTCTCTGCTCAGCTTAGTCTCCCATTCTTATTGTGATTAATTGTACATAAAGTTGCTGACCTTGCGTCTTTTATATAAACCTAATTTAGATTTTGAATCTGTTAGCTACGAGAAGGATGCCTACATTTTGTGGGAGGACCCCCCCCCACTAGCTTCCCAATGACAGACTACAGAGTAAGGAATATAAATCAAGTTCTACACTAAATTCCTTTGGAGATTTAACTGACCCAGTATTAGAGATTAGGAAGGATTAGCACCTGGTCTTCTAGAATTGGATATTAAAACATGTTTTTACCCTCCTGGCTAAAAATAAGTAGGGAAATTGTGTCAGCATATCGTATTTGTGTCTGTTTCTGTTTTCTGTTAGTTGGAAAAGAGCCATACCTCAAACTTGCTTCTCCCGTCTTTTTTCAGATTTGTTCACTAATGGGAAAGTGGCTATGTGCACGTACAGGTACATGCCAAGTTCCACTGCGTCCTTCATTCTCTCTGTGACCTCAAGGAAAACTTTAGTCTCTTTGATCTCATTCTCGACTACAATATGAGAACAATAACTTCAATGTTCATCTACAACTTAAAGAATATCGAGGGAAATATTTAAATGATTTATATTGCCCAGTAAGCTCAAGAAATGGGTCATTAACCCAGTTATTATAAACTGAAGGCAGCAATAGTAATACTATTCTAAAAGCTGTTCCAATTTTAATGAATTTATCAAAATGTCAAGTGTCAGTTACAGTTGGTGAAATACATCTTGTATTTCTAAAGTATAATACTTATTTGTATCTTCATTGAAACTAGTATTTATAAGATTACATATAAAGTATAGGAGTAATTACAGACATAAAACATTATGTATAAAATATCTCTATATTACAATATTAATATTTTGAATGCATTGAAATAACTGAAATATACTGTAGCATTAATAAAGCTTCATTATATACTGATAATATAATTAATTAGACTTTAATCTGTTTTTAGTAATTAGTATTTTCCACAATAACAGTAAGGGATTTTAGTTGAAGTGAATGGGAAAGAGGTATTCCTGAAAGACTTATTCCCTTTTCTATCTTTTCATGTATTTTATTACATCTTGATGAACTAGTGTTTTTATGCAAACTGACTACACAGAAATATAGTAATACTGCTGCTCAGATTTAGGCATCCTTTTACTAATTTAAGTGCATCATCCATCATTATTTTCATGAAAGATTTACAATTTTGCTGAAAAAAATGTTAGATGTTTATTACAACAAAATTCACATACAAAACAAGGAAAAGGTAGCAGCTACTTGGAGCCACCACAGTTTAAACTCTAGATTGAGAAAATGCTACATAAAATTAATAGACAACATAGAACACAAACATTAAGGGAAAGTGGAATACTTTTCCTCAGCTATTCAGAACATTTAGCCAGTTCAGGAATTCTCCAGAAAAGTACTAAATTCTTGAAAAGTTATGTCCACGATAATTTCATATGGTATATCTCTGTTGCAATTAATTTTGCAGTATACTTAGTCACTTAGTATTGCTGAATATGTTTTTACATTAGCAACACAGTCATTTACTACAGTAAATATAGCTTTTTATTTTTTATTAGTATGGTAGGGTAGAGAACTGGAAATTATGCAGTATGTTACAGAACATGAGACAAATGCTTGGATTATTTTTAATTGAATTCTCTAGTTTGAAAAATCAGTCTTCTTTAAATATACTGATCAGCAATTAAGAGAGTAATAATAACTTTTTGCAGATATGAGAAATGCCAAAAACTTATTTCCCCTAAGTCAAGTAATATTTTGAAAAAAAAATGTTCACTTCATCAAGCATTATTCGTAGGAAGAACTTGAACTGGCAAATTAAACGCACAGTTTAAGAAACTGAAAAACTTGAAATTTTCCATCAGCTAAGGCTGGGAAACAGTGGGGAGTGTCTGTCTCCTCGCTAACAGATAATGCAAAGAGTAAAAGGTAGATATTTTTTAGACAATGAAGATTCCCATTTATGTGTCCTATTTTCCTTTAATTTAAAGAACCATGGAAAACTAAAATATAAAAGCTGGAAGTGAGTTTAAAAATGCTTATTTATGACACTCAGATCTGTCTATAAATGAGAGGCCTTAGGAGTAAATTATTGGTGGAGTTAGAGACTAGCAACTACCTAGATGTAAAATATTCAGTTTTTCAGCTTTGTGCCAGCCAATAAGCATTCTATGATTTCAAGCAGCATAAGAGAAATATCGTATGTGCGTATGTGTGTGTGCAAGTGTGTGTGTGTGTATGTGTGTGTGTGTGTGTGTGAGAGAGAGAGAGAGAGAGGGAAAGAGAGAGAG
>NW_022900914.1:57468716-57521363 GCF_012274545.1 Fukomys damarensis
GGAGGGAGCCTATATAATAATTTATCTCTATTTTTATAGTTTGGCATTCTACTTGAGCATTACTAGTGGTTATAAGTTTATTTTCTCTTCAATATCAAAATGAAGACCCTTAAATTTTATTGCTAACAAAGAAAATGCTAATATTTTTCCACTTAAAATATCTCTTCCTATAAATGCAACCTACAAGTATTTTCCATAATATTTATTTATTCCATGTATACTGAAAATTTAGTTAAAGCATATGCAAAACATATGCTTACTGATATATTGACTAGGTTATTCAGCTTCTTACTGCTGCTACAAATACCTGAGACAGATTCTTAGTAGGAAAGGTTTATTTTTGCTCATGGCTTCAGCAGTTTTAATATACAATTGTTTAGCCTCACTGATTTTAGGTATATAGCAAGACAGTACATCAGGGCAAGAGCATGTTGCACAGTAAAATCTTCACTTCATGGCTGAAAAGGTGAATACACAGAGGAAGGGTTTTGTTTCCCCAACCTCTTTTGAGGGCATCCTCCAGTGATATAAAGGCTTCTTCTGAAGCTCCATACCTAAAATATTTTCATTCATCCCAATAACACCAACATGGGGAGCCAAGACATTACTGCACAGACATTTAAGGGACACTTAAGTACCACCCTATAGCAATAAGTAAGGACACTTATCTTTGAGCCCAAAACTGGTGATTCATTTCAAATGGATTCTATATTTGAAAAATTGTAAACTCTGTACAGGTTCTAACAGGTCACACTATTCCTGAAATGACACAGGCTGTAATTTTCTTATGCAAGCATAACATGGAGAGTGGCTGTCTCTCTGTCAAAATCCATGCCATCTTTCCTGTCTTTGCATTTTACTCTCTTCCATTTAAAATTCCTCTTCCTATTTCTTGAGCCTGAAATTCAGAATTGAAAGAAAATTTCTAGAACATTCTGTGTTATGAGGGATGGAGAATAATGCACTCTTTTATTTAATCAATATACAGTTTTTCAAGATTTGTGACAGTTGGGCTCTCTTCTGAGCTATGTAGGTACAACTAAAAAGTAACACCTCCATACCACTGCAGAAGGTAAACACGTCAATTAACAGAGTCATATATGCAAACAGATAACTAAAGGAAAGTTGGTTATTTTTATTTATTTTTTTTTGTGACAAGGTCTCGCTATGTAGTTGAGACTGACCTGGAACTCAGTATACAGCCCAGGCTGGTCTTGAACTCACAGTTATCCTCCTGCCCCAGCCTCCTGAGTGCTGGGATTAAGGGCATGTGCCACCACGCCTGGCTGAAATTTGGTTAATTTTTAGAAAAAAAGGTTTAGAAAAAATCTTGCATAATATCAGAGAATGGGAAACCAACAAAATCATTACAGAGGAGAAAAATTTTAATTTAGTTTACTGAAGTTTTTACTTTCATAAAATGAAGAACATAAATCAATGATGAAAGATTTGGAAGAGTATGATACATACAGGAAATAGAAATTTAATGAACTGACTCAAATCACCATGTATGATATTGATATGATTAGGATAAATTTTCTGGAGTTTCAGATGTACTCAGCTACCTCATCTTTGACAAAGGAGCTGATCATCCTTAGTGGAGGCAAGATAGCCTGTTTAATAAAGTGTTGGAAAAACTGGATGTCAACCTGCCACAGATTAAAACTAGACCCTTATCTTTTGCCATGCACTAAATTAAAATCCAAATGGATTAAAGATCTAAATATTAAAACAGAAACATTAAACTTTCTGGAAGGTAAGTTAGGTGGAAATCTGGAAGACATTGGCATACGAGAAGACTTTATGAACAAATCCTTAGTAGCACGGGAACTAGCAGATAAAATCAGCAACTGGGATCTCATCTTATTAAAAACCTTCTGTACTTCAAAAGGAACCATCAGCAGAACTAAGAGACAATCTACAATGTGGGAAAAAATTTTTACCAGCTGTTCCTCAGACAAAGGACTATTATCAAGAATACATAAAGAACTCAAAACATTCAACACCCCAAATATAAACACCTGATTCGAAAATGGGCATCCGAAATGAACATTTCTCAGACAAAGAAGTAAAAGCAACAAGTAAATATATGAAAAAATGTTCCACATCACTGATCATTCGAGAGATGCAGATGAAAACAACACTGAGATTCCAGCTCACCCCACAAAGAATGGGTGCTATCAAGAAGTCACACAATAATAAATGTTGGCGGGGTTGTGGGGAGAAAGGAACCCTTCTCAGTTGTTGGTGGGAGTGCATACTGGTGCAACCACTATGGAAATCAAAATGGAGATACCTCAAAGAGCTTTGACTGGAGGTTCTATTTGACCCAGCCATCCCTCTGCTGGGTATCTTTCCAAAAGAACTAAAAGAATCATATCACAGAGAAGTATGTGCACCCATGTTTATAGCGGCACAGTTTGTAATAGCTAAAAATTGGAAACAGCCCATTTGCCCATCCATTGGAAACTGGATAAAGAAGATGTGGTTTTTCTATAAAATGGAATATTACTCAGCCATAAAGAATGGGAAAATAGATTCATTCATAGGAAAATAGATACATATTGAAGATATACTCCTATGTGAAATATATAAGGCACACATGTGTAAATACCAAATAGTTTCTCTGGTGTGAATAATCTGCAATAATACAGAAGATCCTAATAAGATTACTGACATTTAGAAATGGAAAGAAAGGAGCTAAAGGTGTAGGGAAGGTGGGATGGGTAGGGGAAGGATGATAAGGGAAAAGAAAAAAATGTGAGAGAATGAAAAGATGAAAATAAAGTGTTTGTAGATGGGGAGGGGAGGAATCAGTGAAGGGAGGGCAGGGGTAAGGGGAAAAAATGAGAACCAAGACCTGTCATGTAAAGGTACAAGATCCCAACAATGAATGTAACTGTACTGTATCCCTAAAATATACCAATAAACTCAATTAAAGCTGAAAAATATTTGTCTGGAGTTTCACATGCCAGTTTGAAAAGTATGGAATGCTTAACAATTTTTTTTTAAGGAGAAAAGTGAAAAACTGAAAATGTAAATAAGGTTGAAATTGCATAATTGATAATATGAAATAGAAATGGGTTAAGGGAGTAGGGAAGTGAGAAGGGTAGGGGAAAGAAAAGAAGGAAAAAGAAAACATATGAGAAAAGGAAAAAATGGGAATAAAATCTGTGTAAATAGGGAGAGGTGGAGGGATGAAGGGAAGGCAGGGTTATGGGGAAAAATAAGAAACAAGATACATCATGTAAAGGTACAAGATCCCAATGATGAATGTAACTGTACTGTATACCTAAACAGTACCAATAATAATGAAAAGAAAAAAAAGAGAGAGAGAGAAGTGATAAGATAAATTAGCTTATTTACTCAGAACTCTGTCGGGGCCCAGTCATGGCCCACTGGAGTTTGACATTTGGAAAATAACTTATTCCTGTATAATTAAGGCATCAACATTTGCTACTTTTCAAGGAAACTGTTTGTTGAGCTTGTTTTGATTCTTTGACCCTGACATAACAGGAAACTTGTTAGCCCAAGATCTGATGTTATCTGTAAGAGTCAGGAAATCCAGTCTTTGCATAAAGATAAAAACAATTGCTTGGTGTTTTCTGTTGTTCTGTGCCCTTGAAAGCTTCCTGTTGATGTGAACCTATAAAAGGAGCTGTTACTGTGAAATAAAGCAGACTTCTCTTCGTCTCCACTCAGGCTGGAGTGTTTTTTCCTTTCTCAATCCTCACTCCCCAACTCAGGCACAATAGTGTTGTGACGGCTGGACCGCCACAGAACTCTTATTTGAAACGTTTCCATGTTTGAGATTAGAATTATTTGGGCTTGTCAGAAGACAGAATCTCAATCGTATCCACTCCTCCTGGAGTTTTTCCCTTTCCCCACAAACTGACTTCCTAGGGTGCTAGACCATATGTGTTCACATCTCTGAGACAGCTTTCCTTGTTAGGTGAAGGAACATTACCCAGTCCTGGTGTTTCATTGATTTATTCGTGTATGTTCTACTCACACTTTTGGTAGTTTCAAGCTTAGACACTGCAAGTCCACTCAATTAGTTTAGTCTAAACCTGTTCCCATGCTAGAAAAAACAGTGCTCTTACTTCCTTGTCACATCCAGCCCACATATTGACAAATGAGGGGATTCAAGGAAACTAAAGTTACAATAAACATACTTCTCTTCCACTTTGCCTTCATTTCTTGGCATAAAGATTTTGTGTCTAATGTAGGAACACATTTTAAAAAGAATCATGAACAAATGAGCTATCATCATGAACATAGGAATCCTTCCCACGATTGTTACTTATAAAATGTAGCTTTGTCCTTATCTTTTGTGGAATAAAGATTCTATGCCTCTAGGGCCGGGGATTTAGCTCAGTGGTTCTGTGCCTGCCTCGCAAACTCAAGGTCCTGAGTTCCATCCCCAGCACCAAAACAAAACAAAACAACAACAAAAAAGATTCTATGCTTCTTAGAAAATACATGTGTGTCCTTCAGTTATTCATTAATATCTGCATCAAACTTATTTGTGTGAGATCAGTATGAGGGCAAATTATCTGAGTATTTAAGACAATCGGTTCAGTAGTCTATAAGAAATCTTGGGCATGGATCTAGATACTAGTAAGCGCTGTGTTTTCAGCTGGGCATTAGTGAGACTGCGATTTCAGCAGCAAGGAATAATTTAGGCTGCAAGTGAATCCTGCTCAGTGGCTACTTTCAAATTTTACTCTACTGATTACTGATTAAATTTTAGAAAGTGTCAAAGTAAATAGTTCTGTACATAATAAACCAGCTTCTGAAACTGATGGGTGGCCGGGAAGGACTGCCACTGTTTCTAAATAGTTAAGGTACAAATGAAACACTTTTAAAAACCATTCAGTCAGACAGATGTTCTGAAGAGCAAGTTTTCATAGTTCTCTGTGCTACTGTTTCCCACTTCATCACTCCATTAATTCAACTCTGCTAATGCAGACCTTTATATTACCATTTATGCACTCAACCATCATTCTGAATAAAGTAGACTCACAGTTTGGATTTTATTTAACATTAATCCATTTTAAGACACTCTCTCTGGGTGTGCTTTGCATCTAAATGAGGCGACAGCCTCACCAAAAAGGTTAGGTATTCATATTAGCTGAGGGAATTTAGATTCTAAATATCATTTTTGTTTCCCTTCTTACCTTTCTTTCTTGCCAGATGTAATAACTAATCTTTTTTTTTCTTTTGATAAGCTTCATGTCAAACTCTTTCCCAATTCTGTTAAATATTACCTTTATCTTAATCTCAGTCTCAAGTTTTCACTCGAACAATATTCCATTTCTTTATGAGAGAAAAACTTTTTCAATGGAACAACATGCAGTCATTAGCAAACTTCGTAGACCATTTTTCCAGATAATCATAATAAATGCAATACAAGTTTATGGGCTGTGTTCTATTTTATCTACTTCTTTCTTGTATCAACATATGATTTATCTTATTAAAATTCGCGATGAATCCTCAATTAAAATTCAAAAGCCTTTCTGAACAAAACATTGCATTGAACACTTCAATGCATATTTTTGTATATAATTCAAAAAATAGATATGTATTTTTACTCCAGGTCTTATTTTAAGCTCTAAATTAATCATAAATTCCATGAATATACATACAGTTTGGGGAAAGAATAGATGATAATATTCACAATATTCCAAAATTCAATTCACCATTAAAAAAAAGAAACAAAGAAAATTAAGGAAAAGAAATGCTTCCCTGAAGAAAAATCCTAATGCAATGGCATGGTTAAAAACATTTGGCAGTTTGGAAAATGCTTGGCTCTACCTTTTTTTTTGGGCTCTACTTTTGTTTTTGTTTGCTGTTGGCTTTGTGAATTTTCACCTGTGCTCAGAGATGACATTTCTGTATCAAAGCTCTTCTGAGAAATGGCAAATAAATACAAAATAATCTGAGGATGACTTATCAAAAATATGTCTGGGAAGCAGAGAAAGGAGAACTACCCCACCAAAATTTGTATGATAATTTTTTCCAAATTCAAAATGAAGCAGAAATCAATTAGTAGGCAGCGATAGGCTGAGAAGTTGGAGGGAAGGTAGAACGAAAGGGAGAGCCAGCAATCTATGGCTATTGCGCTGCATGATTATCAACCTGAAAAGATCTGAAAGACCCTAGCAGCCAATGACTGACTCACAGGAGAGGTACACAGTTTTCCAGAAGTAGATACTCTATTTAATTAAGTCATGTATCTATATGTAAACATATGTATTCTCCATTTATCTGTGCCAGAGTAAAGGAAAATACTTGAAAGATCCTCACCCCTAGCACTCCCCCTTCATATTGCTTAGATATTTCTTATGCTATCTTATTGAACTACAAGCACATTCCTTAATGCAATGATTCCAAGTGATAATTAGGCAGTTTTTTGTTTTTAAGTTATTGTAGCTGTTTACTAGTCATTTCTGGTACACTCACAGGAACACATACAAACACACAGTGAGAAAAAGAACAAAAATATTTTAACATGAAGAGTAGGAAAGGAATGTGTTTTTCATATTCTATTTGTAACTCTTCTGTGTTTTTCTGTAAAATACTAACATAGTAAAAGTAGAGAAAGGATTAACAAGTACTGAGAATCTTTTAGGAAACTGCAAATGCCGTGTAGGGTGGCATACGCCTGTAATCCCAGCATTTGGGAAACTGAGGCAGGAGGATTCCTGTGTGTTCGAGACCAGCCTGGGTTACATAGTGAGTTCCGGGTTAGTCTCAAGCAAAAAAAAAAAAAAAAAAAAAACTGCACACAATCATTTCTGAGTGTGTAACCTGTAACAGATATCATGAGAGATGACTTTGCTTTTATTTTTCTTTGTAGTTTTAGTAATTCGTAAAAGCACATAGGTAGTTCATTCAATTAAATTAATTGGAATAAAGTAATAATCTAAACAAGAAATTTGGGTCGATCAACTGATGCTATACGTTGAATGATTGTTTTACCCCATCTTTCAAGAAATGAATAAAGAGAATCTATCTCAGCAGAGATAGCAGAGAACGTTGCTTCTCAATGTCTTCAACTCACTCAATTATTTATATCGTAAGCAGCTTCTTAGTGTCAGAAACTATGCCAAATAGCGTATACCGAAAAATAAGAATGGAGAAAAAGCAGTCTTTGCTATCAGTTGTCACTTGGCCTGATGTGAAAGACACTGCACAGGCATGTGGACTCTGTGTACCCACAACCTCTCCAATCTGCCTCCTGTGTTCATGTCACCATCACCAAGCTGACCCTCTGCTTTCAGATTTTCAAAAACCATTGTACCACGAGGGACATCACTTCCAGAACTGTAGTTTTCATTGTACTGCTCTTTCGCTTCCATGATTAGGGTAATTCCTCAGTATTTCAATTTTCTTGATGTTATTATGAGAGCTATTGTTTCACTAATTTCTCTCACAGTAAATTTACTATTGTTGTATGGGAACACTATTAATATTTGAGTGTTGACTTTATATCCTGCTATGCTACTGAACTTGGTTATTAATTTCAGAATCTTTTGATAGAGTTTTGGGAGTCTTCTAAGAAGGGGACCATGTCATCTTCAAATAGTGATAATTTAACTTGGTCTTTTTCTGTCCATCTTCATTTCTTTCTCTCATCTAATAGCTCTGGGTAGTGTTTCAAGGACCATATACAACCACAGTTATGATGGTGAACATCCTTATCTTATTCTTGATTTTAGAGGAAAGCTTTCAGCTGTTCTTCATTTAATGTGATGTTGGCTGATGGTTTGTGTTACAAGTTTTTATATTGATGTAATCTTCACTTGATCTTAGCCAAAAGGCCGAGAAGCGATTATATTGATGTAATCTTGATTGTTGATTCTTGCTGTTTCTTATGTGACTACAGTTCTGTTTAAAAACATATATTTTTTTAATTTTATTGAGTTTATTGGTACATTTTAGGGATACAGTAATCTATGATTTCAAGTGTTTGTGTTCCATCAGGTTTGATATGGCTAACTTTACAGTGAAGAAATGTCTTGTGTTGTATCATATTTGTTGTTTTTTTTTTCTTTGTCATTCAGAGATTGTATCATTTAAGTTTTTTTTTTTGTTTTTTTTTTTAGTACAAGATTCTGTCCAACCTAAATTTCTTTTCATTCTGAAATAATATGTAGTTGTGCATAATGGAATCCAATAAAAGTTTTTTTTTAAATAAATTACCATAGAACAGGAAAGTATTAACAAATGGAAAAGTGATAATAAAAAATTACCTAACACTTACTGAATATCCCCCAACGTGATGAATACTTTGGTGTTTATTATCGTTAAAGTTACTGTGCAAGATAAACCTTGTTGTTTTTGGATATTTTAGGAGGATAGAGACCCGATAAATAAATTAAATAAGATTATACAGTAAATATTGGTAAAATGTTACTTTAACCTACAATTTTCTGTGTTCGAGGACAGAAAAGCTTTTCTTCCCAGTGTTTAAGAGATCATGGAAGGCTGCCCTCAGAATGCAACTGTATATTTTAAAAATTCACAAGAACACAAACAAAAAATGTCCAAATGAAGGGAAAACTATGAGTAAATATAATATATCTAGATCCATTTATCAATCAATTATCTAAATCACAAGACTGGAACTTTCTCAGTAACTTTACTTGGAACTGTAAAAAACTACAGGCCATTCCACTTCAAAAACTATGTGGTCTAAATTGAAAAGTCAACCTCATCTTGTCAAGGGAGAATTAAGAATGGATTATTACCATCAGCTGATTTCTCACACTTTTGCTCAATTTTATTTTGATTGTTTTCTTCATTGAGTTTATTGGTACATTTTAGGTGCACAGTACAGTTACATTAATCATTGGGATCTTGTACCTTTACATGGCAGGTCTTGGTTCTCATTTTTTCCTCTTGTCTCTGCCCTCCCTTTACCCCCTCCTCCCTTCCCTATTTACAAATACTTTGTTTCCATTTTCTCATATTTTTTCCATTTACCCTTATTACCTTTTCTCTACCCTTTCCATTTCCCCTACACCTTTAGCCCTTGTCTTCCTTTTTCACATTGTCAATTATATAATCAGGATCTTATGTACCATTATAGTTTTTCACACCAGAGAAACTATTCAGTGTTTATACACGTGTGGCTTATTTATTTCACTTAGGAGTATATCCTCAATATGTATCCATTTTCCTATGAATCACTCTAATTTCTCATTCTTTATGGCTGAGTAGTATTCCATTTTATAGAAAAACCACATCTTCTTTATCCAGTTTCCAACTGACGGACAAATGGGCTGTTTCCAAGTTTTAGCTATTACAAACTGTGCCGCTATAAACATTGGTGCACATATATCACTGTGGTATGATTCATTTAATTCTTTTGGAAAGATACCTAGCAGAGGGATTTTGATTGTTTTATTAATACATGTGCACTTTAAAAAGACAATTTAGGAAGGTGATGCAATTTTTGGATTCATCTATTTTGCTCCCAGATTTAGACTTGATTTATAACTTGGAGATTGACCAGATGAGTCAGAAGTAAGAAGGAAACTGTATTGTTCTGGGAATGGAGAGGTTACTGATGGAAAGGAATTTATATGCTGGTGCGTGATCATAGATTGCTGCAATGAAAGAGTTTTGGAATTGCCAATGCTTGAATAAATAAATGAATAAATAGATTGAGAAATAATGGTGCCATGGCAAGTGAAGTAGATTAAGTATGGAATTAAATTACAGGGAAATGAATGAAAAATATATAATTAGCCTTGGTCACACTATATTGTGCGAAATGATTTATTTCTACTGTTAATTCACTTTTGTCTCAACACATTTTTGAAATGAGTGAATGTCTTTTTCTTTTGGGAAAGTGCTTTCCAAGGCTGCAGTGTAGATCTTGCCCATGCATTGAAGTCTTGCTTCCCGGCCCGTGACATTATGAGGAGGTGGGATATTTCAAAGGCAGAGCCTGATAGAAGGAACTTGGGTCATTGGGGTTGCATATTTTGAAGGGATACTGGGACTTTTGTCCTTCCTTCTCCTTTCCTTTCACTTTCTGCATGACACGAGGTTAATACGCCTCCTTAGCGTTGTGCTTTAGCCACAGTACGCTAGGTTGTTATAGGCACAAAGCAACAGGAACAAATGACCTTAGACCAAGACCTCTGAAAATGTGAATCAAAGTAAACCTTTTTCCTTTAAGTTGTATTTAAAACATTGTGTTTAAAATATTTTGTTTAAAATAGTGTTGTACTTTTCCCTTAAGTTGTATTTTGAAACAGTGAAAAATTACTGATTAATACACAACATAGAATAACAAAGATATTCCATAACTTTCTCTCTTTTATATCTTTAGATCATCCAAGCGGGTCTTTTTGATATGAAAATCCATTATCCATAAAGCATCGTAGTAATTTTCAGCATTGAACACATGATTGTATTTTTTTTTCAAATAATGTAATTACCTATGTAGTCTGAGATCTCAGATGTTGTGATTTCTATGTTACCGTGGTGAGATTAGACTTCTTGTAATGGGAGCAAATGAATCTTTATGGCGGTGCTGGTGGGAAAGCAGATCTACTAAGTCAACAAGCTGCACAGAATCCTGAGGTGATTATGAACTGAGTAATTAAAATTACACAGGATGTGGGAAGCATCACTCCTTGGGCTACTTGAGCTATTTTTGGATGAAGAATTTTATAAAGAAACATTGGAGCTTAGAAGGAGTAGAGGATGAAAGGAAGAAAAAATATGAAATGCTTAATGCAGTTCTAGTAGTTCTGTAACTCTTACATATTTTCCTATGGCTCTGGACAAGTGTATAACACTCATTATATCTAATTTTTCTCACCTGGAAAGTGAAATTTAATATTTTATATCATTATAGCAGAGAACTAGAGCAGTTCATTCTCTATTCTCTAACACTGTGAAAGTTATTAAAGAAAGTAAGGTACATCTGGAAAAGCAAAAACTGTATATTACATTTTGGCAAGCCAATGATTTTGTGAAGAAGAACCACAATCTGAAATGCCAATACTTTGGTGCCTAACCTGGATGCAAAACAATCTGTGACATGACTATTGTCACACTTATTGGGTATTTTTTGTTATGGATCATTATAATATAACCTTTGTCAATGTCCTTTGCATTTTTCTTCTCTCTCTCTCTCTCTCTCTCTCTCTCTCTCTGTCAAAGAGTGAAACCAAATTCAGTGAGGAGTAAAATAGGAAAACATTTTTTCTCCGGGGAAGGATATTGCTTGACTTCCCTTATCCTTGGTATGGTTTTCTATTGTCTTCATGACATAGATCATAGATAAGATGGCTTTGGTGGTAAAAGTTAATATTTAAGGTTTTATTTTATTTTATTTATTTATTTTGGTTTTTTGAGACAGGGTCTCACTATGTAGTTGAAACTGACCTGGAACACCATCTAAGAGCTACATATATAAAACATAAAAAGTATGAGAAATTTAGACTTAATAAAATAGCACAGTTTGGTTAACTGGATAAGTAATTCAATAGTAAACTTTTTGATCATTAAATGATTTAGGAGATTATTAAAACTAAGATGTGTAGAAACATACATTTATAATAACATTTTTAATCTAGTGATCAACATGCTTCTAACAAAATAAAACCGTCTTATATAAAGCATACTACTGATAGATGCTCTTCAAATTCATTTGGAATGTAATTGTTTTGAATAATAAATACATTAAAACTAAAATAATTATAGCATCTTCTATTTATTAAAAGACATCTTGAGGAAACAAAATAATCCGCAATGGAAAGAGTATAGTACTTACTGCTTTTAATTTTCATAAAGCTATATATTTAATTTACATTTATATTTTTAGCAAATGAGTTTGTTTTTAATTTAGTGAATGATATATTCTATTTCTAGTTTCTTCCTGTTACAAAAAAAGTGTTGCTCCAATAAATTACCTAGGACAGGAAGAATTGTCTTATGGCAGAGAGTTTAGTTATTTTCAGACTTTAGAATATCCTTGAGAAATAAAATTGCTTATCTTCCATTTTTCCTGCTACTTGATCTGTCAACCACACGTAATCTGTCTTTGAGAAAAATGAATAATCTCTTTTCAGAAAATATTGTGGAAATGAAAGGAAGGGAGAAATGTGTGGAATTAGAAGCCAAATGCAACATGGCTGACCTCACAGGCATAGGCACAGTTAGCTGCAGAGTGCTTTACTCTTAGAGGTTCTCTTGAAGAAAGGACTTGAAAGTGCCTTTGTGGAAAAAGAAGTCCACATCTTCATTTTTCCTTTGGATTACATGGATTATGTTCTAGCCGTGTGTGTGGTGCTCACATCATGGAATTGAGTAGAATGCTATATAAATCCATGTAGCTACTATAATTCTCTATAGTAGTGGAAGCAGCAGTAGAGAAGATATTTGTATGAGATCATTTGATAAATAGTTTAATTCTAGATAACTGAAGTCATTGAGACAATTAGTGATTTAGAGGAACTTGGAACTAAATTACAGCTAACAAATCACAGAGAGAAAATGAATTAAAATCAATTAATATTCTATAATTTTGCAAAACAAAGATGACAAAGAGGCAAAGATGGCTACTGTGTTTCTTAGAAATATCACATATTTACTCTGCGTTGTTTAGATTTTATTCATAAAGAAAAAAATTGAGAAATGATTTTATTGAGGTAGAATAAATATAATAAATAAATGAAAAAATTTAAGTTACAATTTAATGAACACCATGAATTGAAACAATGTAAAATCAGTTAGTTAATTATCCCATAATGTTACATGTTTGGAAGACAGTATCTTTGATTTTTAAAATTATGTCAATCCAGGGGAAATGAGGAGAAATACACCTGAAAATTTCAAACTTTATACTATATAAAGCAGAAAAGGTTACACAAGCTTATTAGGTGTTAAAATACGCCTTTTGTAGTTATCAACACTTCTATTTCTAGCTGTTTCAGCTCTTTTTTTTCCTAATTTCTGGATGTCTGTTATTAAATTGCTTTGAAGCTTTAACTTTATTTTTGAGCAAAGATTTTTTTAAAATTTCATTTTTCTCTTTCTATCCATCTATTGCCTCCAAATCCCATTTCTGGACCCAAGAAATTGAAGTTGTATGTTCTGATTTCATAAGAGATCAAGCCTTTCTTCTCTGAGAGAGCGGGACATCTGGACTCGGAGTTGGAACCTTCTGCGTGGTAACAACTTAAGAGCGGTGAGCATCGGATGTGGAAGACACAGGAGATTTAAAAATGGGTAAAGTTAATTCCATTTTTACATTTTCTCACATTTTTTCCCTTTCCCTTATTCCCCTTCCCCTACCCTTTCCACTCTCCCTACACCTTTAGCCCTTTTCTTCCTATTTCACATTGTCAATTATCCCATTAGGATCTTGTGTACTATTATAGATTTTTCACACCAGAGAAACTATTCAGTATTTACACATGTGTGACTTATTTATTTCACTTAGGAGTATATCCACAAAATGGGGAGAGGAAGAGGGGGTGAAGAGAGGGTGGGGACAAGGGGGAAAATGAGAACCAAGACCTGTCATGTAAAGGTACAAGATCCCAGTAATGAATGTAACTGTACTGTATACCTAGAATGTACCAACAAATTCAATGAAAAAATTAAAAAAAAAATATATATATATATACTTTTCTTTTAATTTTGAGTTAGGGTCTCGCTAAGTTGCTAAATTGTCCAGGCTGAGCTTGAATTTGTGATCCTCCTGCCTCAGGCCCCCAGAGTGCTGGGATTACAGGCATGGGCCACTGTGCTCAGCTTTAAAAGCATTTTTAGAAGTGGTCTCGGGGTGGCATCGTCAGACATGTACCTGTAACAGGTCATTGTTGAGCTTTCCCTCTGATAACACACATTTTCCAGCATAAATCAATGATGTTTTTCTTTTTTAGGCATAGAAAAGAGCATAATTCTTGGAACTGTTCACTCCAACTGCTTTATATTCCACTTTGAAAGCCCTGCATAGGTCCATGTGGTGAAAACTTGATCTGCAGGGTGATGCTATGGGATACTGAGCCCTTTAGAATGTGGGGACTAGAGAGAGGTTCTCAGGCCACTTGTGTGCCCAGAAAGAAGACTGTAGGACTATGGCCCCTTCATCTGCCTTGCAACCTGGTGCATGCTGTCAGCAGTTTTTCTCCACTGTGCTCCCAATGCATTGTACTCTCTGGCTACAGACCCAAAACAGAAGGGCAACTGGTCATGCAGCAGAACATCTGAAAGTGTGAACAAAACTAAACCTTTTCTGTTTATTAGTTAACTATTTTAGGTATGTTGTAGTGATGGCAAGATGACTAATGCACTGACTAATCAGGACACCCCCCTTGTCTTCCCCTCTTTGTCAGAGCCCCCACGTCAAGGATTAATTTACTCTCTTCCAGATTGCATCTTTATTTATTCTTCTTGTTCTTATGGTGTTGGAAACACCAACATCATTATCATAATTACCAAACTCAAATTCATCATCACTATCATTATCTTTATATCACAACTCTTCAAGCAATTTAGACCATTTTGAGCCAAACTTACTAAGATGACATATTCACATGGATTGTACTAAAATCTTTAAATTAAAATTCCACAAGAACATAGGTTCATATAACCATTGTACCATTTTGCCCATGAGAAAACTAAGGGAGGAAAGCTTAGATAAAATTTCTAGAGTTACCTGATTTGGAAGTGGCAGAACTTGTGGATGCACCTAACCTGCTTTTATATTATGTTTTATTTTAACATATAGTCCTTCTTTTAACGAGATTAAAATACATCGACTTACATGTTTAAAGAAGTCTGTGTCTACTGAAGTCAGTATTTCTTTCAAAAATGAGATGCACAGGGATTCAACTTGGACCAATATTACTATATAAATCAATTAATTTTGCATATGCAATTTACAAAGGATATTTTAATTTTGGCTCAGCTTGTATTTGTTAATTCTCAAAATATACATGAAAGAACCCAAAATGATTTTTGAATGTCACTGAAAGACTAGACAATAATCTGTTCTTGCAATGATTAAAGATATATTAAAATACTAACGGCAGAGAGTGACATTAATAACCATATAACATCCTGCCTGTAATTGAAATCTAGAGAGATGAGTGAGGATTTTCCTCTTGTTTATTATAGCCTTAATGTATATCCAGGAGGTAGCTTTTCATAACATAGCACATATCAAATTAAAGAAATTGGACATGAGCTTGTCATGAGAAAAAGCATTAGGAAAATGCACTTTTTAACTCAGTACTTGGGCAACTAAGTAAGGCCATGTGGGCATTCCTCACCTTTTTAAGTATAGCTATGAAATATTTGACTTGCATTAGAGGACTGCAAGAAAAGCAAAAATTTGAATTAGCAGATATATTGAGGGTACAAACAGAAGAGTCAGTATTAAGAGATTTCCAATCACTGAGTAATTGTCTCTTTGTGATAGAAAGTTTTTCAAGTTAATCCTGGTGGCCATTGCTATGCATATATGAATGTACACGGAAGAATGGAATGGTAACTCACAGAGGTCACCACAGACCTCCATAAGTCCATAGGACTCCATGATTTTATTATCTTATTGCTTCCACGGTGTTCTACAGGCAAGCTTCCACTGCAAATCTCAGACCTTGATTCCTACAGTGGCTCTGTGCATTGAAGAATAGTGGAAAGAGATGTGATCTGAATCCACAGGGTCTGAAACAGGGAAAATCTGAAGGGCAGATGTGCACTGAATATGGAGTGAACAAAATCCGAGACCTTTCTCTCAGTTCATAGTGACTGCCTTGAATCTAATGCACTATATGTAGGCAGCCTCTTTTGCATGTCATGGGCTTATTACCCTGTAAATTGTTTCTTTCTTTCAATGCGGCAGTAGGTTCTGTCAAAAATAGGGTACATTTATATGGTGCAGTGCCTGCATGCCATAATTTATTGGACAAAAAGCCTCACTGGTGCATTTGTTTGAAGTCTTAATCTAAGGCTTCTGCTACATTTCTACATTACGGCAATGAATCTGAAAGAAGACATTTTATTTAAATGTATCTCCAATTATTTGGTAAATAAATGAAGCATTAATTTAAACAGAATGATAAAACTATTTCAAAGGTTATGAAAGTTTCAGGGCTGGCAGAAAAAAAAATCTCTTAATGTGCAAACTACCTCTTATGCCATAAAAGTACTCTTTCTAACACTTGTTGAATTAGTTGGAATTGTTTTATTCTATTTTTTCTCCAAAATTGTACCTGTGCTCAGAATATATATCAGATGCCTCTGGCTTCAAAATTCTTAAAAATGAATGTTGTTCAGGAAGGAAAAAGAGATCAGTAAATACAAGAGAACAGAATGAAGAAGGATTAAATAACATACAGGACAAATGTGATCTCTTCCAAATATGTTCAAATATAAAACACAATTCCATTGTAAATACAGTTATCAATTCTAAACTGAGATTGGTGAATTTTATTAAAACTATAGGCTTCTAAGTCTTGAATGAAGTCCAAGGACATGACATTAGAAGATAGTAGACATTGAGACTTGTACTCTATTGAGCATAAAAACCACATTTTCTTTTTTGTTTGTTTGTTTTTTTGGGGGGTACCGGGGATCGAACTCAGGTCCTTGTGCTTTCAAGGCAGGTGGAGGAAACACTAAGCTAAATCCCCTACCCAAAACCACATTTTCTTAATCCATTCATCTGTTGATGAACAAACAGGCAGCTTCCAAGATTTAGCTACTGTGAATTGTGCTGCTGCATATAAATGGTTGAGCATATGTCACTGTAATATGATGTCTTTTGCTCTTTAGAGAAGACTCCTACTAGGTCATTACCTGGGTTAAAATTTTTAATTTTAATTTTTTGAGGAATCTCAATAAACTTGAATCACTTATAGAGAAATGGGCCAAACTATTAAGTGAAATAAATAGGATCCATAAGCTTAAATATCTCATGATTTCCCTTTTATGAGAACCCAAAATATAAATGAATCAGTGCAAAATAAAATCCATTCCTTTAGGTAAGGAAAATGAGGGGAAGACATGTGTATTGGTGAGCTTTCCATTGCTGGGACAAAGTACCTGACTACATAATTTATAGGAAGAATTAGTTTATTTTTGGCTAATTTTTCCAGTTTTTATTTTTTTACTAGCATGTCATCTCATATAAGGATCATGAGTTATGGTTTTATAAGTATTGGTTTGTGGTTATCTACTCCAAAACAGAAACATCCCAGCAGAAAGTCAAATAAAGAAAATTTGCTACCTTCATGGCATCCAGGAAGCAGAGAGCAGGAGAAGAGCCAGAGAGGAAGGAGTCGGGGATCAATATCAGGCTCCAGGTCATGCCCTCATCCTCCACCCAGATACACCCAGAAATGCGCTTTACTAATATCATAGATACCTCTCAAGCCTATCAAGTTTTAATATTCACCAGAATCCCATTCCTTGTCAAGTTCACACCCCAAAGTATCTCTTTAAATCATACTCAATATCCAAATAGAAATAACATCAATTTTTGTTTTTCTGCCGGACATGATGTAAGGATCCTGCACATAAAGGAAGAGGTAGTAATCCCTGGCCCACTTTCAGTACTTACAGCATTACTCATAAGTACAAGTCCAGACTCTCTACTGAGACCTAAAAAAAATAATAATAATAACTGATAGGCCCTATAAAAATAAAAAAAAATCATATTCCAGAAATACAGTGACACAGGGTAAATGTTTTCCTACCAAAGGGAGGAATAGACGATACAGAAGAATTGGACCTCAACCAGTAAGACTAAAGCCCAACAAGGAGAACATTAAGTAATTTAGTTCTAAATCCAGCGTCTAGCTCACATGGTGATGAGATATGAATTGGAAAGGTCTTCAGTGGCCTCATCCTATGGCCCTGCCAGGCACAGCCCACATGGCCTCTTTTTAGGACTTGTACTTCCTTCTGCCTGTGGCTTTCCTTAGCAGACATTCCATGTTCCTGGTATTTCTGTCTTGGGTCTCCGCTGCATTTTTGATGCACTCTCACATCTCCGTGCACTGCTCTTTCAAGAGATTCTGTGGGGGACATTGCCTGGTCTCATCTTCAAGCAGTATTTTTAAAGGAGTTCACATTTTTACACACGTGAGCCCACAATGAATGATGTCCTGCTTAATCATAAAATGCTGTTTTAGACCTCATTGTCTTGTCACTGTGCAAAGTACTTGGTTTCTTTTAAATTATCTCTTCAGCATCTGTACTTCCACTGGTCCCAACTGTTGAGGTCTCCTTCTAGAGGAGGGGACTCGGGGATACGACCGTGGACACAATGAATGACCAAAAGCCGATGGCTAATGGCAAAGTTTATTTCTGACACATGGTGTTATATACTAGTTTCAAGGCCACACACACACAAGCATGATCTCAGTGGTTGGTAATAAACCTCAATCCCAAGGAGACATGAGTAAGATAAACAATCAGTCACAAGAAGCGACAAGCAGATACACACTGTTTAAGCTAGGAACATAACATCAAGATAAGACATCTGTTTATGACCAGAAGGGAGTGCAAACTGGAACAAGAACAAACACAGAGTTTAGGGGGTTGTTTGTAGGTCAAGGGACTTGGCTCCAGCACGTCGCCTTCGGGACACCAGCTTTCCGGGGCTTGGGTTCAGCACTTCGGCCGCCAGTCCTCTCATGCCCAACACCAACTTTACGTGTGCTTCCTTTCAGGTCCAAATCCAAGTTTTTCAAATCTTTCTGCTCTGTTTTTTATATCCAGTTCTTACTATGTATCTAACTAGGAGCCAATTATACCCATGCTGCTACCTGTGTGTTTAATTGCCTGGAATTTTCTCTGCCAGAGCAATTATCCTGTCACCTTTAAACCTATCCTTACACAAGAGACAGATAGAAATGTAGACACTATTTTTTTTTTTTTGCCAGAATGTTACACTCTGTAATCCACTTTCCAACAGAGTCCTCATTCTTACCTAGAAATGTTAATCTTAACTATGAGCCCCTGTAAAAAATATGAAAAAAAAAACAAGTTGTACATTTTTACTCCTTACTGTCTTTACATTCTTATTAGTATTCCAGTTCTCCGAGTTCCCAACAGAAACACTTATCAAGCTTGGCTCACAATTCCATGGCTTCTCTAGTCTATGCAGTATCTCCAAACTTTCCAGTCTCTTCCCACAAACTTTGTGGCTCAAAATCTTCAGAAGGACAACACCACATATAGTCTCAACAACAACAATAGACACACTGCTAGGTACCAGTTATCTGTACTGGTTGGCTTTCTACAGCAGAGACAAAGTGTGTAATGTACAACTGAAAAGAAAGTACTGGTTTATTTTGGTTAATGATCTCAGAAATTTCTGCCCAAGGTCAGCTGGCAATAGGACAGAAATGATTAATTAAGAGACGGTATAGATTTATTTATAAACATTATGAATTGATTGAATATGTAGTGATATGTTAAGAATAGCCTTTTGGGAGAATGCTATATCTGTATTAGTCTACCTACCTATGCATTTATTTATATGCATTATTTGAAAGAAAAGATACCAAACGGAGAGTTCAGAATATCTAGTAAGAACTAAGAGTTTTCAAGTTCAATGTTTGATTTAGAATTAACAATAGGAACATCTAATCTATGAAAGAAAAAATAATTTAAAAGATATTATAATATGCATATATAACAAGAACTCAAATATATTATATACAGGTATAAATTCCCCATAATGAATGTTATCAAAATGCATATCTAAGATGTTCCAGTAAAGTTAATTTTTTGAAAAGGTTAGAGAGAAAAACATAATATTCTCCATGACATCTCACATTTTGTTATTTCCTTTGCATACATTTCACAGCTTCACAATTACTTGTGGAAACTAAAGCAAGTTATTATTGGTTCTGACATTTATACTGAATCATTGATGTATGCAAACATACTTACTTAATAGATGTCTTGCCACATCCATACATGTACATATGTACTAGTGATGCAAAGAAGGGAGCAACCACAATAACAAAAAGGAGAGGGCATCCTGCCTGCTCGTGATTTGCATTTTAACAAAAGAAATATGTAGACAACTTGCGCATTACAGTTTGAAAAGTCAGTGTTCATAGAAAAGACCTGAAAGCACCCTAAAATATCTAGAAGAAAGGAAAGTGTTATGAATAACAACTCTCTAGGATGTAAAATTTCACTCATTCTTGAAGTACCATTATCTTTATATGTTTATTTTCTCCCATTATTTTTCTACTTTGAGAATTCCTATTTTTGTATATAGTATCTTACCTTTGCCTGAAAGTTTTTGTTATAATTCCTACTGAAATATCCAACCTATTTTTGTTCATGGCAATATTTTGTCATGACTTTTCTTTGCTCACTACTACTTTCAACACTTTTCATTTTGGTGTATGTGTTGTTTTTAGTTCTTTTACTTATTATTATTCATTACTGAAACATTTCTTTCCAGTTTACCTCTTTTCTCACAGCTATTGGAATTTTTTCTGATTCAAGTGAGGGTGAAATAGATTAAAATTTCTAACCCCTCTTTTGCTGCTGTCACAGAAAAAGATTATGTTACTTATATGTTGTGTCTAGACTTTTTAATTTACTCTCCCTTAATTTTCTTTTTTTCTTTTTTTTTTTCAGTAAATCCAACTGGACAGGAAGAAAATGCTTCTGTTGCCTGAGAGATTACCTTCAATAAAGTTATTGTGAACAAGGAGAATGGATTTTGCACCTCTGGGTATATTCTTCATCTGCTTTCATTTTCTGATATTTTCCAGTTCTAGGTCATCCTGTCATGTAGTTTGTTTCCCATGGCTGTTCTTTCTTTGGCTCTTGGACAAGCTAAGTGGCTTTGGAAACATATTATATATGTTCAAAAGTTGATTTTTCAACTGTTTTTCTTCCATTATTTCTTAATTTTCATTTTTCATGACTCTGAATTATATTTTCAATTTTATATTGTTAATTTTCTTGGGAAGAAATTCATTTAGATAAGAGGCTTATAATAATGCCTTACACACTCAACTTAGCTAGAATTTGGAAATCTGTTTGGGCTGAATATTTACTACCAAAACAAAATAACAAAATGTGAATCTGTGTTCTTCTCTAAACCTCACTAAGCTCCATTTATATCATACTAAAATAAAAAATAATAGTTTAACTATGTGAGAATACTTTAAGAGGAGTAAGTATTGCCACCGAATGCATTCTAAGTCTCCAAAATTACAAACTTCCGTATATGAAACTGTTTATATCCCTTCCCCCCAAAATAGCAAAAGTCTAGGTCACCATCTCTTTCCACTATAGGGTGGTTAAATATGGTAAAATAGAGATGAGGTGCCTAATCATAGTTAATAGACTAAGAATAATATTTTTAAAAAGATTAAACATGTGGCTTCTTAAACATTTTAGCAGATAAGATTTAATAAAATCAGGTCTTGTGAACATTTACTGTGCAAATTATTTGGAACAAATGAACATTAGGAATCCCTTAAATCACGGCAAATTGTGGGCTAGCAAACATTTTTAAAATGCAAAACTTACTTAAAGAAACTAAAAGAGAAACCTGTTAATATATTCAGTGTATCATTTTTATAGATTTTCTGTAGCAAACTGGAAGGCTTTAAATAAATAACTTTTTCTTACAGCTTTAGAGACTACAAGTATGCAATCAAGATGCTGGCAATGTTATGCTCTCAAAAGGGCTCTCAGAATCATGTTCCATGACTTCTAGTGTCACCAATATTTCTTAACTATCTATGGTTCGTAGCCACTCAACTCCAACATCCTCTTGCATTATACAGTTTACTCCTTTATTTTTGTTTGACCGTCTTCTCACAACACACTTGTCATATTGAATTAGGAGTACACCTTTCTGGGTTCTCTCCACTAGCAAATGATTTAGATTGTTGTGGAACCATATTTCAGGAATTATTTGATAAGAACACTTACATTTTATAAAAGGTTTTATATCATGGCATTGCATCAGGTGTTTTTATCCAGTATCAATTACTAAGTTCTTCTTAGCGCTAACTTTCCCAATTTCCAAATGCTTTCTTAAGTGACCTGGTCTAGATCAGCAAAGCAGCATGTGATGAAGATGCAGTTTATTCTCAGTATGCTGGACTCAAATTGTATGTTATTAAAGTTCATGCCTGCAATTGAATATACCATAAAAGAATATGATTCTCTTCCTAAAAGCCATGGGTTGGACTTTTACTTCACACGTATTTCCCTTCACATTTGGTGTGTGGCCTATATTTTAATTTTGCGTAGTTGATTGACATACTTGTGGTGTTTAAATATAGAGCCTATTTTCAAAAATTTTGAGAACTTTTCTTTTTGGGAGCAATGCCCTATAAAAGGGATTTGGCTTTGTAGTTCAGAATGGCTAGCAAAGGTAAAGCCAAAAGCTTAGCATACTTCAGAAGTTTATGACAGTGTTCTAACTGAGAAGCAGAAAGGGCCTGTGCTACTTAGAATACAGTAGGTATATAAATACAAACCAAATCTAAAACTTACTTTGGCTATATTTTTATCAGATCTTGTAACAATTCTAGATAAGGTGTGAGGAACCTAACAGATATGTATTTTTCTGGGACAAATTACATAGACAATAATAAAAATTGTTTGAAATTTCCATGGTAAAGAACAGAAAAGTGTGGGGTAATGGCAGAGAAGAGATATCATTAGCATTATAAGAGAGATCTTGTACCGTAAGCTTGTAGATATGAGAAAAATCATAAACAAAAAATAAAAATCTAAAAGGGAAAGTTACAGCTGATTTCAAGTTCTATGCAACAATAATTCCTAAGGGTGGTCGCCTAATGCCAATCATTAGGGTCTAGATGTAATCAACTACTACATGATTTGTTTAACAACCAGCTTGCATGTTGCCCTTTTTACACGGGCCACATTAATTAAATTAGTTGGCAGTTAGTATAATAAAATTACATTTTCAGTTACTTTTCCATATTTAAAATAAACAGATATGGGAAGCAGAAAATTATGCCTGGCAAGATTTTACAAAGTGATTTTGTTGAGAGGGAGGCAAAGGAATTGATAGAGACAATCAATGGTAGAGACACATCATCAAAGAGAAGGTAAGAAAGAGACGTCTCCATGTCTTTGAAATGAAGAAGAATGAACCATTAAGATGAAAAATTTGTGTTTTTGTTACATATTTCAGTGATTAATAGTGGAGGTGAATAAGGAATACTGCATGAAAGAATCAATTTATGAATTCCTCTCCATTCGGAATTCATTGACTGGTACAAGATCTTTTTCACAAGCATTGTTAGATTAACAGATTTTTATAGCTCTAAATATTTAGTGAACTAATTTCAAGGCGAAAACTGAAGGAGAGGAAGTGGGGTTTCTGCTTAAGCAGAGTGGCTGGATATTGAGATGATTTATTTACTTCTGCATGTCTTTTTTGAGCATCACTTCACAATTGTAGTGAGGACAATTTTAGTGGCATTTACAGAGAGAGGACAATTACATACTATGGCCTTTGAATCCCACTCAGAACACGAAGGAAGCTGTTAACGACTGTAGATTCAGTCAGCCTGCACGGTAAAATATGTAATACAATGGAAGATTTTAACAACACCACTAACTAGGAAGAAAGAGGAGAGGCAATCGGAGGTGGGAAGAATATGAAGGCAACAGAAGCAAGTCTGTTGATTTGTGCCACAAAGAATGGGTATGGAAATTCCTAACACAGAACCTCAGAGGTCTAAGGAATATGGTCAGAAAATTAGTGAAAATTTCTGTTTTATGCTCAAAGTGCATTTGCTAGTGTGAGAATATTGATAAAGTTTTTGGAGAAACCCCTTTAGCTATATTTTTTTCCTTACTTGCATCATGGAAGAAAGAAAATTGGGGGATTATCCTTTCATTATATTATAATGAAGGAAAAATTCCTTGTAGAACTTTAACTGAAAACTGCTATTTCCTTAAAGATGACAGGCAGAAAGAAATACTATTTGAAAACATAACTGAAAAAATTACTGTTTCACAATGAAAGTTTATTTGCTTTCTAAACTATAATTATTACGACTGAACCAAAAAAGAAAAATTACATAGCATGTGAAAATCTGTATGTTTTTATTTAGTAGTTCTGACTTGCTTTGAAAAATTTTGTTCTTGTAGAATTATTTTGACATATTAGTTGCTACTTGGCCAAATGAGTTTCAGTTCATTATTTAAAATCACAGCTTTATTGAATAAAAATTTGCATTTCACCCAATTTGCAAACTTAAAATGTAAGGTTCAGTAGATTTTTTTTTGCACAATGTTATGGCTTGTGTTTATGTGGCCCTTCCAAAGCCTCAAACTTTCAGAAGTGGCTGAATCTAGAGTGTGTGATTGATCATGCATGTTGGGGCTAAGCCTGAGGGCCCTGGGATTAAGGGCATGAGTGCTACCAGGCCCTAAATAGTATGAATAAAATAAAAGAGGCAGAAAGACACTGTTAAGTTCCCTTGTTGTTTTTGTTTTCTTCTGCTGTAATGAACTGTTGCCGCTCTGCCATCCTACCTTGAAGCCAGCTGATTATGAACTGTAAGCCAAATAAAACTTTCTCGCTTTTACTTTGGGTGTCAGGTATTTTGTCTCAGCAAAGAGAGAAAAGTAACTAAGACACGAAGTGACAGAGTTATACAAGTTAAATTTTCGTCACTTTTTTTGGGGGGTGGGTACCGGGGATTGAACTCGAGTCCTTGCACTTGCAAGGCAGGCCACCGAACCACTTAGCTAAATCTCCCACTCTTCATCACTTTTTATCCCAAAACAAAATGCTTAACCCACCAGGGATCATCTAATCCCTCCCCACTAAATATCGGTAACCACTGAGATATTTTCTATCTACACGGATTTTCCTATTCTGGGATTTTTTTTTTCTTTTTTTAATTCAAACAGACCACTCTCATTTTAAGGATTTTTACTGTTGCTTTTCCATTTAGAATAGAATACTAGCCCCTGAAGCCAGGAAAAACAAAATGGTACCATAGGTGGCAGTGTATGACGCAAAATGTATTCTTCCTTCTTCAGATAAATTAATAGATTATTATCATTGCCATTTTTGTTTGTTAGTTTAGTCCTTCTGCAGTGGAGATAAATGAAACTCTCAAGGAAGGAAACCCCTATCAATAGAAGGTAATGGGTAATTGTCAACACAGCCAGTATCAGGTCCATCAGTAAAGGGCTGCTTAGCTTCTTCATTTTGAAAAACAGAAAGTCATTTTAGAAACCCTAAAACAAGAGCCAAGAAATCAAGTGTCTCTATATTATTTTTTCTATAAAGACTATTTCATTTTGAATAAGATGTATGGTATTTCTGAGCTTATAAGCATAATGCTTATTTAAACACAAGAAACTCATCAGGTAAATTCAAGACCTTTCTCTTCAACTGACGACAGAACACATTTGATCTATGTAGTTTGAATAATTCAATGAGTGGACATGTATGCAGATTTTTATTGTACTGCCATATTTTAATAATTTAATTTATGATTATTTCAATGTTTTAAACAAATTAAATAGGATATGATTTGATTCAATTGGATTTGTCATTTTGGTTGTAATTATAAATTAATTTAACTTCATAAATTACTGTAAAGAATGTATAACATTGGTTTATCCAGTAAAATATTTAATACAGAAATTTCTAAAACAGAGCTTTAAATTTTTTTTAGATATGGACTGGAAATTAGAGAAGACCTGAATTTTTATATATTAAAAATGTGCTTACTAGTTGTGAAAATATTAGCAAAATTATAAAAAAAGATAGTATTTATTTTCCCTTATTTCCTTCAAGGAAGAAAAAAGTAAAAAATTGTCCCCTCATTGTATTTTATTTTTATATTTTTTCATAAAGTTTAGTGTACTTTTTAGGTATATAGTACAGTTACAGTCATCATTGGGATCATGTACCTTTAAGTGACAGATCTTGGTTTTCATTTTTTCCCCATTCCCCTGCCCTCTCTTCACCCCCTCCACCCTACCCTATTTACAAAGACTTTGTTTCCATTTTTTCCTTTCCTCATATTTTTTCTCTTCCCTTGTTCACTATGCAATGTAGAAACCCCGGCCCTTCCTGGATTTTTACTATAGGCCCTTTAACATCCGTGGAGTCTCTTCTGAGCTATACAGGGCACTGGAGAAGTCCTTCTTAACTTCTAGCTAACAACCACTTAGTGGGGCCATTACACACCCAACCAATTAAACACAAACTATTCCAGGTGGACCAAGAATTCAGCTTAATAATCTGACCTGAAAACAAAGAGAATCCTGACTTTTAACCCTTCTGGAAGATTTTATTTACAGATACCTCAAGGATTCAACATAAGGGAAAGAAGAATTCACAACAAAGAAGCATCAGCTCATTCAGGATTGCTTGACAGGTACCAAGAGAAGTTGCTAGAGTGCTACAGCTCAGTGCAAGATGATCGCTGGTGTAGCTTCTCACAATACAATGGACTCTGCTCCGACCTTGCCCCTTCCCAACACACCACTCATAAAAGCATTTTAGGAGTAAGAGTGTGGATTGTCTAAAAAGAAAGTCCTGGATTTAGTTTTTTAGTACTGTAAAGATACTGTTGACCTGTGCTTCATTTCTAAGTGTATAAACTTTTTTAACAAAATGTACCATTCAATAAAGTGAATTTCATTATATTTTAAGAAAATAGGCTAATTACATTTTCCCTGTTTCCCTTTGATCTTCTTAATTCTCAAGTATTTCACTGTATAATTTCCTCACATTTTTCCATACATAACTCAGAATAATATGTTTAAACTCCTAATTTTTTCACTACAACATAAATTTATTAATCACAAGATAATCAAGAGAATTAACAGATTCATCTTTCTTCTGAAATGTGCTACCAAACTAAATTTGTTAGTCAAAGTATTATTCAATGTGACACTTTTCATATATGAAATATCTGAATCCCAAGTGGGCTCAATCTTCACTAACACAGTTCAAATTTGCACACATATATAATATATAGAATAATAATATCAACTAAGGACATCATCAAAATGTGACATCAAAAACTACCAGGCTAATATCAGAAGTTTTTTGCTGAATTATTCAAATTATTCAATAAAATATGATTTTAGGAAAATGAATTCTATTAAAGAACATAACTCCAGCAAGCAGGGCATGGTGGTATTTGCTTGTTCTCTCAACTATTCAGGAGGCTGAGGAATGAGGATCTCTGGATCTCTGGAGTTCAAGACAAGCCTAGGAAACATAGTGGAACCTGCTTTTAAAAGCAATATAAACAAAGAAAAAAGCTAAAAAATTATTTCATTGAAACATCCTTGAATAACATTAATAAATAAGATCCTGTAATACTTTTGAAAAATAGTAAAGAATGAGTTTTATTGCAAAGATAAAATCATGCTGAGATATTATCAATCATGGCACTAAATTATTGTACTACCAACACTGACACTTAATACACTTACTCATTAAATTAATAATTTTAAGTATCTTAACAAAAATAATAATTATCTTGGAGAAAAGTACTGGATATTAGCAAGGAAGATAACCAAGTCCGTGTGTTAAACATATTGAGTTTTTCATCAATCTTCAAACGTTTTTGTGTGTGGCAAAAACTGAAAATACATACTTAAATACAAAAGCTGTAGCGCTAGAAAAACTTCTGGAGTGCTCCAGAATGAAGAAGTGTAATGTAAGAGCAAAGAATCTAAATAGCGATTTCCAGAATGTATAATTTTATACTCTAAGTAATTGCTAATAATATGGATATCTTAAGAAAAGTATAAAGATATCCCTAAAAAACCACTACCAATTTCAGTTTTTTCCAAAGATTTGAAATAAAAATTTTAAAAATTACTAAGTATAGTTTTTGTGTTCCAGAAAATTGATGTATGTAGAACACTTTTTCTGATATTATACCCAAGAAATATAAGTATATGAGAATAATTGCAAAGTGAATAGGATCGATTAAATGCCAGTGTAACTGACAATATTCCTGTCTAGAATTATCCAGGCAAATTTCATGGACCAAACCTTGATCATAAAATTATTATACTTTGGAATGCTCTATGTATGTTTCATTTTATTACAGAATGTAAGTACAGATCACCATGTGCTTCTACCTTATCTTGATCCAGTGATTAAATATTTTGACTTTTAATCTCTATATTGTACCTATTATACAATCCATTTTATATAATCAACCTGCAATATAAACTTTTTCATTGGTGAAAAGACAATATCTTGTTCCTTTCTCAAAGTACTTCTTTGCAAAACATTAAAAATCACCTAAGCAGAAGCTATTATACAAATAAGCCCAGCATGGAGGCATAGGCTTGTACTCCAAGTACTCAGGAGGCTCAGGAAGGAGGTGCACAGTGAGTTCCAGGCCAGCCTGGCATATGTAGTGAGTTCTGGGTCAGTCTAAACTACATAGCAAGACGTTGTTTCAAAAATCAAATCAGAGTAAATAAGTAAGTACATGTTCTCTTTCACTTGCAAAATTTGCATGTTTTCAACCAGTAAAGGAGCACAGACTAACTAATAATTCTTTTATTAAAGTGAACTCATATGGAGCCCTGAACTGTCCATAATTTCTGCTTTTCTTTCCAATCAGAACTGGACAACACTACTGAGAAGCAAACCCAAAATGAATCAAATTTTTAAGGGGCTTTTCATCATTTTTATCTGCAAAATATCATCTCAGGAATAATAAAACTTGGGGGAATGCTTTACATTGGTAAATGAATGAACAAATCAAAGATTAATTTAATGAACAAAGAACCACATTCTAAATTCATGTACATGCAGGACATCTGGCTTTTGTCGTACCCAATCTGTGGGTTGTTCTATGCTCTTTGAAATACTGAGTCAGACGAAATAGATTTCAGAGAACTCACAGACATCTTCTGTCTGTGTGCACTCAACCATGTGAATAGAAGAGGTCAGAGACTTCCAGGTTTAGATTAAGACTGTAGTAGTATTTTTATTCCAGATAAGGCTGAAATGATACTGCCATTGGCAATCAGTTTTAGAAGAGTCTCAGACATTTTAAGAAAATGTGATTTTGAGCACTGTCTTTTGAGTTCTTCCAATATAAATAACACTCTGATGCTTGAAAGGGAAATTCAAAGCCAGAAGAAGGTCAATAGAGTGCCTGGTTTAATTTTTTATTTTTTTTCTGTTATGAGGATTAAGTCTATATCCATAATACTGACCTATAAACTCAGCCCTTTTTTATTTTTAAATGTTGAGACAGAATCTCCCTAAGTCACTGTGATGGCCATGCTGTGTGCAGACCTGTAGTAAGCCTCCCAGATCATGCCTCAGTTTCCAATAGTGCTGAGATTTTATGAGCCATTATGTCCAGTTTAGATTTATTTTTTGATCTAAGGACCTGCGACCTGGCTCTGTCTACAAAGTCAAGTGGCAAAACAAATCGCATTCATCACTTTCCCACTCCTGGGAAATAATACCCGACACCCACAACTTAAAGGAGGAGAGGTTTAATTTGGCTCAACGTTCAGGGTATTCACTCCACAGTTGGCTTGCCTCAAGTTAGAAACCTCCTGGCTGAAGGGCCTGGTGAAAGGAAAATGCTTATCTCAGGGAAGCCAGGAAGCAGGGGAAGATGGGAAAATCTGGAGAGGGAGAACCTCCACAGGCTCATCCCCAATGACACTTTTCAATAAGGTCTCACTTCACACACTACATACAGCTGTGGTGCTGAACTGATCAGCGGATCAATTAATTCACTCTTGGGCACAGCACCCTCAGGATCCAGTCACCTTCCCAAAGTCCCACCTCTGTACACGTGAGAAGGGGAATTTTCTATATCTAAAACACACCACCAATACTTACACAGGACCCAGTATTTAAGAATGTCTCTTTCTTAGCTAGGGGCAAACAAACACTAATAACTTTCAGACTAAATGTTGATTATGGAGAATTGTAAAGTCCATTTTTTTTGTGTGTGAAAATAAAAGGGTTTGGGGCCTGAGAAAGCTTCCACTTTTGTATTCAGGATGCATGGAATTAACAATTTATGACTCAGGTAATGAAAAGTATCTTGAGTTCATCACTTTACAACAATAAGATTTTACTAGTTCTGATGTAAATCACTGCTGAAAGCTTTGATCTGGGGTCCTCACTAATTTCTTTTTCACCCGTCCTTCCCTATCCAATTTATAGCTATCCTTGAATCCTCAACTGAAATGTCACACCTTCCGCAAGGCTTTGCTTAAATGAAAAGGTATTTCTTGACTCTCTACAAACTAACAGGCAAACAATAATATTGCGTTATGATGCTATCACTTTAATTTTCTATATTTGCTGTAAATTTTATGGAACCTACACAGTCATTTAATAATCACTGTCGGAGTGAATGTTGTCTCTGAAGCCACACCAAGGCAGCTGATTTTCAGCACAGTAAGCTACCTAGCAAATCACTTAACATATTTAAAGCCTCCCTGTATTAATTTGGAAAACAAGAAGAGCAATAGTGAGTAGTTACGCACTTTTAAAAAAGAAACAATATGGAACATTCAAAACATTCAGTAAAGTTTTAAAAATACAGATTTGTTGTCATTTTTTATTAATACATGTTCAAAATGAATTTAAATTGAATTCAAATTCTCATACAGAGTTTTCCTATTTTACCTCATAATAAAAAATTAGAGTGTTTATCCAGAATATACATAAATATGTACTTAAAATTAAAGTAACAAAGGTATTAGAGTCCATATAGATTAGCCTGTTAAATCAATTTCTGAATATATCACTATCCTTTTAACTACGATTCACATATTCCATAAAGGACTTTTCCCCTCTCTGGGTTAGGCCACATGCAGTTTCCTTCAACTTAGCAGTTTCACACCATTATGTTTCATTACATACTATGATGTGTCAAATAGGAAAACACTTCACTGACTTGCTGATGAAAATTTAACGTGTCATTTATGTGCCTATTTCTAGTTCTTAAAATGGGTTCCTAGGCTGAAATAACATGGTAAATAAATGTGCTGTCTCTATGTGCCTTGAAGTTTTAAGGAGGAAAAAAAAAAATAAAAGAACAGAATGGCTATGCAAAGCCATTATTGATGCTTGCAAACCACATCCTTAATATGAAGAAGGTATGGCTCTTTGAGACGCTGCTTAAATGGTACGGTTTCAAGGGTAGGAGCCTAAAACCTCTTAATGTTTTTAATGTACGGACTTGAAATAATATTATCAAAATGCAGACCACCTTTTAGATTTTAAGAAATCCGTATACAAATTCAAATTTCCCTGAAAGTGACAAAAATTTCAGCATCAGCCAATTAAATGTACTGGTTGGTAATTTAGCAATGTTTAGCAGAAAATGAGATTCAAAATAAGTAGAGAAGAGAATGAGGAGGGGCCTAGAGGAAAAAAGGAAAGAAAAGATTTAGAAAGAAAGAAATTATACATTTTGCTTTAGAACATTTCAATATCTTCTACAATAAGAAAGTGATTTGTCATCATATCATTCAAAATGAGCTGTTTTACACACACCCATTGGAAATAAAATTGGGGAGGTGAATAACACTATGGTAAATTTATTAAATATTAACAGTTGTTTTTGGTACTCAGTTTTAAATATTAACCATAATAAGTTTGCCATGTTTAATTTTCCTGTCTGCAAACTGGAATAATATTTAATGACTACTTATTTTTTTTGTGGGGATAAAATGCAGGGGAGCTATTATCTAGTTTTTAACCTGTTTTATTATATATTCATTCTGTAGTCTTGAGAAACTTAATTCAAATCTAGTACTCGGTTTCTGTATCTTTTTTTTTTGGTACCCAGGATGGAACTGGAGACCTTGCTCTTACAAAGCAGATGGCAGAACTGCTGAGCTAAATCCCTGGCTCAATTTCTTTATCTTATCTGTAAAGCATGAAAGTAAAAGGTTAATCTTTTCTCATAATTTAAGAGGATATTCATAAAAATACTGAATATAATAGTAGCCTTTTAGATGGATAGACAACTAGATAAATGTGATACGAATTGATAGTAATTTCTTCAATATAATTATGTCAATAGATTTACCCTAATACTTAATGTTATTTTTCAAATATTTCCATTTCACCAATTATATCCATCAGGAGGATTGCAGGACTTGATAAAACATAAAAATATGGGATTTATTATTTCTGTTTTGCATTTTAATGTTTGCTCAAAGACATGATTTAAATTAATTATTAGAGTTAACTGGATTTTACTTGTCTGTTTCAGCACCAAAGTATTAAAATTAATGTCACAATACATCAAGAAGTAGTTGTACATTGGCAGTGGTATCTTTGAAGTTAATTTTAAATGAACAATGGAGATTTGGTTACTTTGGAAATCAGTATTTGTCACTACCTTTCACTTTTGAATTTCAGTGCTAATCATATTTTGTACTGAAATAGTATTCTTCCATACCCCAACATGTTCATAAATACCTCCAGCCAAGTGTAACGAATATCTTATCTAATGTGTCAGACTCCATCCCCTTCCCACGTGGGCCCTTATGTCTTTATCCAGGCAAACACTCCTCTTCCACAACTCCCGAAAGATACAAATTAGTTTCAAAATTGCAATCGTTACAGAAGCTATGTTTCTCATTGATTCCCATCATTCAGTTCATTAGCGCACTGCCGTCATCACCCAACCACTGTCCTATAATGCTGACCTGGGGAAATGACTGGCATAGACCAATCCACTCGTGGTAAGCTTGGTAGCAATTCTCCGTTCGTTCTTTCTTTATCTACCTTAGAATAAAAGGTAATGAAGTCGAAATATTCAATGTGCTGAATGTCTCTGTGAGTCCCTTTGTATCTGTTTCTGTCATAATCACTAGAAACTATCAAGTTTCAAATAAAATCTTTCCTTGTAGAATTTATATTAACTATCATTTTGGTACCTTGAAACACTTCATAAGCCAATAAAGTCAAATTCTTGAGTTAGCTCCCAATTCCTGCAGTCTAACACATTTCCCATGCTGAAATCTTACCAAAGCCCTTTCCTTTAAAATCATATCCCTTGATTTTACTACTCTCTATGCCTCTCAGCACATGTTCACGGTGCCAGTGGTACCTGATTCTCCTATGATTAGATTCCCTGGCACACCAGCTTTCTAAAACCAATGTTTCATTCACAGAATTACTCTTATTTTTCCATTATAAGTCTATATTCCAATTTATAAACAGAGTCACACTTTAACTCCATCTTCCTAATGCAGTAAAATATTAAAGTGATTTATAATAAGCTAGTTGTATCTTCTTTCAGCTATTCACTGGCACCCTCTTGCTACAGCTTCCGCAGTTGTTTCCTGTCTATCTTCTTAATTATTCCAGGTCTCCAAGTCCATGACTATGAGTGTCAACATTCCTGATTCTACCCAATTCTTCAAATTTATCTGCCCTATCAGGAACTGTGTAGCGTCTAGGTCAGGGCTGTTGAGGCCTCTCTCCCTGTTCACAAGCTAACAACTAAGACACCACAGTTTCAAGATTCTAGCAGAGAGCACCAGACTCCTGGGCCTAAGAGAAATGATTATTTGCTGTCAGGCAGGCGAGAGGCATGGGTTTCATAGTTGTTCATAACCCCTTTCCCTCCACAATCTGCAGAATGACACGGAGGGACCCAAATGAATGCTTCGTTCACAGTGAGTATGGCTCACTTTTGAGGACTCTGGATTCATGAAATACCTGTTTTGTATTAGGGGGAAAATAGCCCTTAACAAATTTTCCAATCTTTTTCTAAAGGGAGTTTTAAGATTTTATTATATTTCACATAAACAAATTAATCCTGCTCATAGAAGGAAAACAATTATTAATATTACTGATGTGCACCACTCTTGAAATGCTTGTCTGGAGCAAAAGCTTTCTAATTATGCTCAGAGGATATGAAAGGGACAGCTGGAAAATTATCTCCAACTTTTTGGTTGTAAAAAAAAAAAAAAAAGAGGGCCAGGGATTTAGCTTAGAGGTTTGGTGACCTGCCTTGCAAGTGCAAAGACCTGAGTTCAATCCCCAGTACCCCCCCAAAAAAAGGGAAAATAGTACTTATTAACTGTGAACTTTATCATTTCCATAGTCTACTGGCAGCTATTGTTATTATTATTTTACAGAGGCATCAAGACAAGCTTAGGTAGTCAGATTATATTTGATTTTTACTTTTAAATTTCTTTATTGTGCTGGGAACACTTTCATTGATATCTATACCTTGTATGTGTGTAATACAATATTATGTACATAATACAATAATATCAATATGAACAAAATGTTGTGCAGCATATATCTGCAACTTATTCATTGCCTATAACTGAAACATCACAAATATTGAAAAACAAATCCCCGTAATTCCCCAAATCTCTGATAAGCACCATTCTGCTCTCTGTTTTTATGGAACATTTCAATACTTCATTTAATTAGAATCATGCAATTTTTTTCCTTTGATCTGTTTCAGAATCAGAATCTGAATAGTCTGTGTATGAGCATACATACTCAAGCATGTACATTTCCCATTCACGCAATAGTAGACAAATTGTGTTTATGTCTTGGATATTATTTTTTTAATGCAGCCATGATACTTTAATTGCTTTTGATAAATGGTCAGAAGTACTAGGTCATTTGGTAGTTAGATCATTTAGTGTTTTGAGGAACTGCCACACTGTTTTCAATAATGACTGAACAAATTTTCACTCTTGTCAATGGTATATAATAATTCCAATTTTTCCACATCCTCACTAATATTTTAGGTTTTTTCATTTTTTTCTTTTTATTGAGTTTACTGGTACATTTTATTTAGGTGTACAGTACAGTTACATTCATCATTGGGATCTTGTACCTTTACATGACAGGTTTTGGTTCTCATTTTTTCCCCTTCTCCCTGCCCTCCCTTCACCCCATATTCCCCTCCCCATTTACAAGAAAAAAAGAAACGAAAGAAAAAAAAATAAAAAAATATGCGAAAATGAAAAAAATGAAATAAAGTGTTTGTAAATATTTTAGTTTTTAAAAGGTTGCTAAGAATGCTTGATATGATATTGTACTATGGTTTCATTTTGCTTTTCTCTCAAGATTAGTAATATTAAGCATCTTTTATGTAATAGTTGGATATTGTTATGCACTTGGTGAGGTATCTAGTCCTTTGTCCGTTTTTGAAAAATTCAAGTTTATTCAGGCTTTTTGTTATTCAGTTATGTCAACTCCTCCTATATTTTGAATATTAATCATTAGTTAGGTATATAATTTTCAGGTTTTCTTTCATTTTTTAGTTTATATCTCCTTTGTGTTGTTTCCTTTGATGTACAGAAGCTTTCACTTTTATATAGTATATATTTTCTACTTTTGATTTTGGTGTTTTAATGTCATATCCATGAAACTGTTGTCATAATGAATAAGAAATTGTCCTTTAGGTTTTCTATTAGTTTCACAGTTTCAGGTCTCATTCATATCTTTATTTCTTTTTCTATGTTGAACTAATCATGGCATATGTTGAATGGCCCTAATTTCTTCTGCTGTATATATACAAAGCTCAGTAAAGAGATATACTTTTCCATATTTGCATTCTTTTTAAGCATATACTGACCATGTATGTGTGTGGATTTATTCTTTGCTCTTTATTCTGTTCTACTGATATACACCTGTCCTAACCACATTTCATTATTGTAACTATAATACTTTCAAACATCAGCATGAGTGCTGTCTCCACTTTGGGTCTAATTCTCAAAATCTCATGGCTATTCTGCTATCAGTGCATAAATTTTTTCCCAGTTATATGAAAAATAATTTGAGAATTCAATCATCATAGTATTGAATATGTGTAAAATTTTGATATTGTGAACATTTTAACATCATTAAGTCTTTCAATATAGAACCATACAGTGCTTTTCATTTGTCTTTAATTTCTTTTACCCATGTTTTTTAGATTTTTTGATTGAACTTGGGTCCTTGCTCTTGTGAGGCAGGAGGCAGAACCAGTGAGCTAAATCCCTGGCCCTGTTTTATAGTTTTTAATGTGAAAGTATTTCATCTCCTTAATTAAGATTATTCCTAAGTATTTGATAGTTTCTGATGCTATTGTAATTGGCATTATTTTCTTAAATTTGTTCTCAGAAAATTTATTATTATTTTTGTTTGTTAGCCTTCATTTGTATAGTGCAAGCTTACCGATTTTATTTTTTACTTATAGCAATTTTTTCTTGAAGTATTTAGAGATATTCATATCTAAGACAATGTAATCTACAAATAAACACATTTGGATTTTAATTTTGGATTCTGTCCTTATATTCCTTTTTTTTTTTTTCCTAACTACTAGGACTTGTAGTACTACTTTAAAGGGAAGACTCACAGTGGGCTGCCTAGCCTTGCTCCTGTTATCAGCAATACATTTCAGTAGTCTGGCCCAGAGAATAGAAGTACTTCCTTACCCATCAAAGATATGTTTCAGAGTAACCAGTGGATCCCTGAACTTAAAGATAGTGTTGAATTCTGTAGTTGAATATCTTTCTTACCTTACCTTAGCACTTGTCACACTAGGGCCATAAGTTTGAAGTTCAAAAGCAGAACTAGAATTCATTTCCTTTTTCCTTTTCACAACTTCAAGGATAGAAAACTCATTCTTAGGGTAGATTTCAGCAACATCATCGAATATAATTTCTTCTTTATGTGGTCAAGTATTTCACTGTTTCACTTAAAGGAATTATTTATGACTTCTTTTTGGCATATCCAAACTAGTCAACAAAAAGATTTACTTCCTAAGTAAATTAAGGATTAATTGAACACAAGCCCTGTGATATTGTGACAGTCAACTTGAAAACTGAGATGACAGTGACATAACAGAGTGGTCCAAATGCAGGGTGGATCTGCTGGGCGAGGGAAGGTTCACACCTCAGACCAGGTGTTGTGGGATGGCACAAGATTTCGTCATGCTGCTCACAGTGGTGTACACTTTAAAACTTATGAACTCTTTAATTCTGGAAGTTTTCATTTAATATTTTTGGATTCTTAGCAACTGTGGTTAATTGAAACCAGGAAAAATTAGCAGGTAAGAAGCCACTACCATAAGATGTCAGATGTAGGCTTGTTATGTGTGGCCTTTATTATGCAGAGAAATATTCCTGTTTTTTTTTTCAATATTCCTGTTTTTTAATTTGGTTTGTGTTTTTTAAAAAGAGAGGGTTCTGTATTTGTCAAATATATTTTATCTGTCCAATACGATAATGCAAAATATACTCTCCATTCTTCTAATACCGATTGTCTTGTCTATGATTAATTATATCAAGGATCATACCAAGGATCAATCTCAACTGGTTTTTCTTGACACTTTTGCTTATAATGTGGAATTTTATTTTATTATTTTATTTTGTCAAGGATTCTTGCTCATTAGAAATATTAGCCCGTGGTTTTCTTGGAGTGTCTTTGGTATGAGGGTGATTATGGCATCATAAAATGAGACTAGAAGTTTTCACTTTTCTTCTGTTTTTTTTTTTTAATGTTCATAAGCGACATGTTTTTTTTTCTTTTAATGTTTCTTAGAATTTGCTTGTGAAACCATAAGCTATGGACATTGCTTTCTTGAAATATTTTAAATTATATTTTCACTTTCTTTGAAATTTGTTCAGGATTTCTCTTCCTTTATGATTTAGAATTGCTGGGTTGGTAGGAATTTATTTCTCCTAGGCGAACAGGTTATTTTTTTGGCATAAATTTTTCTGTCACATTTTATCTTTTAAAAATTTTGCTTTAATTTTAATATCTCTTTTTTTATTTACAATTTTTAGCAATTGATCTTTTATACCTACCTATTCTAGCCAAGGATTTCTCAATTATATCTTTTTAAGAAATGTAAGCCTCAGTTTTGTTGATTTTTCTTGGCATTATTTTTCTATTTTATAGTTGTTTGTTTTCATTGTTTTGTTTTTTTAAATAATGTTTAAGGATTTCCTCCTGCATCTCTTTGAGTGTCATGTGTTCTTTTTCTTGATCCTTGAAGTATAAAGTTACATATTTTAGATCTTTATTTTTTATATGAAATCTATTTCTGTTTACTTTCCTCCAGGTACTGCTTTTGCTGTATTCTGTAAGTTTGGTGTGATGCATTTTAGCTTTTGTCTTAAAATATTTTCTAATTTATTTTGATATTTTCTTTGATCCAAAGGTTATTTAGTGTGATAATGCACATATTTGTGATTTTTCCATTTTTTATTTTTTAATTTTATTTCAGTCTATGTGGTTATAGGCTTATTTTGTTACCTAACATATTTCCACTCTTCTGGAAAGTGTTCTATGTGCACTGAAGAGTGTATTGTTTTTTGCTATAATATAACCCATTTTCTCTTTAAAATGTTATGTATAGATCTTATATATCCTTATATTCTATAGTGTTGGCCAAGTCTGATTTTTCCAGTACTGATTTTTTGTCTTGATATTCTATTCATATTGAAAGTAGGATATTAAAATTTAACATCATTGTACATCTATTTTCCCTTCACAACCCTTGCTTAGTATAATGAGTTTTACATATGAGTGAGGTCAGACACATATATGTCTATAATTATTTTACTTTTCTCATTCATTGACCCAGTGAATTTATCGCGGGACAGTTTTTCACTTAGTTTATTTTATCTAATCAGCATTTAATTTACCTATTTCTTCTCTTGTTTGACTACTATTTGCATGGAATTTCTTTTTCTGTCCCTTTCTGTTCATTTCTGAAGGAGAGTTTGGTAGGAAATAGCTGAGTTAGCATTTTGAATTTTGTTTGTTATCCTTTGTTTTTAGGACTCATTTTATCTTCCTTCTCTTCTGCAATGTTTTTGTGGAGAAACCCACTGAAGACAAGTTTTCTGTGACAAACTGATTTCCTTATGCTTCTTTCAGAATTAGATTTCAATTTGTTGCAATGTGTCCTAGTTAAGATTTTATGAATCTTGGACCTGGATGTCCATTTAATAAAACAAATTTGAGATTTTAGACATTATTTTCTTAAATAATCACACACACACACACACACACACACACACACACACACACACACGCACCCTTTGGACCTCAGTTCTGTTCGTCATCTCACATATCATAACAGCTACAGGGAACCTTGGCATCTTTTCCTTTCCTTCTGTTGTTCAACTTATGCTGCTTATTTTAACCTTGTTTTGTGAGCCAGAAACCAGCTCTTTGGTGAGCGCACAGTAGGGATGGAGATATTGGAAGCTTACTCAGCTTAGCTCCAACACTTCTGGGAGAGCACCCTCAATGTCATACCATTTCTCCATACCTTAAAACCGTTCCAGCTCCATGGAACTGCAGCTCCAGTAACTTCCCAGACCTCTTTTCTTCCAGGATTCTCCAGCCATGGGAACTATTATGTTTTCTTCTCTCTGTGAAACAGTATTTCACTGTTGTGTGAGACAAGGTGGAAACAGGCCCTTTGGGATCGCACTTCACCCCCATAGTAGAGGCGTGACCCCGACGATATGCCTCGATGTTTGCCCGTGTTGATTTGCGGCAAAGGGTTAATGTACCTAAAGGGAAACAATCATTGTTCATTTCAATGTAGCAATTCTTAATTCTGTAGTTCTTTGAGATGCTTCAATTTCTTTTTTTTTCCTCCTCTCCTCCCCATGTACAAACACTTTATTTTCATCAATTTCTTAATTGTATTATATATTTCACATAAAGTTATAATGGTCCATATATTGTGGTGGTCCATATAATATTATTAAATCAGTGTTTCTGGGAGAAGAAAGATCTGAGGATTATTTTTTGCTGTTTTTCTGATGCTGCTAACCAAAGTCAGATTTTAGTCCCAAAATTGCAAACTTTATGATTCCATCGTATTTCTTAAGCATTGTTAAGGTGCTAATATATTACTTATAGTATATTAATGTTACTATGGAAATGATATCACATCCCCACCTTCTACATGGAGGTTTTATATGTCTTTGAGTTGATTTTTCAGAGTAAAGCTATAATTTATATCAACTTTGTAAGCACCATGAAAGAGAATAGACATTTCCATTAATTCTTGGAAGAAATAACTTGGACAAGTGAAAGAATTCTCGGTTTGTAAATTATGGGCTGTGAATCATTACCAGTAGTATCTCACTAGAACTTACAGGTTTCAAATCATATTTCTAGTTACTATGCTTAGCTAGTTGGTAGTAAACTAAAGTAACACAGATTGATGGAATGAATGGGTTTTAATGAATTTACTATCTAAAATATTTCCTTTTATATAGTATTTTAATTCAAAACTTTAACAGACCTCTTCAATCACTCATGAGTTCACCTTCCATGGCATAGGTATTTTTGTCACCATAGAGGTGATGACATGGAGATATCTTTGTTTTTTCTTTTTTTCAAAGGATTGATATTGCTCATTAGACATGACAACTACTTGTACTGCATTTATTTCACCCCAATTATGTATAAATCCTCAGGAAATTGAAAAATATATTTTCCTAGTCAAAAGTTTTTGTGAGGATTCCATACTCATGTATTTGGAGTCATACTTTAGACATTTTTGTAACCAAATATATACACTAATGTATCCTGGTGAGAAGTAAATGTCCCATTATAAGACAAATATAATTTAAGTGAATCTAAGAAATGGAAAACATTACCTCAACTACACTGTGCAAAAAACCATGATCTTATCCCACTGAACTGTATGAGTATGTTTTGTAATGTCATTCAAAAAAAATATTATGTACTAGGCCTAAATGTAATAGGGGTTACATAAAATAATTTTAAGGATAAAATTAAAATCAATAAGAAGATAATAATAGGTATGTCTTTCAATAAAAATGCTTAAAATATGACAATAATGTTTTCTTACAAAAATTATCTAGAAAAGCCCTTGAAAATAAGAGTTGTTTTGGACTCCTAAAATAATGTATTTTGAAAAAGAACATCATTCCTAATGTTCCTGCTATCCAGAGAGAAATAAGAAAGTCTAATCACAAATGTGATTTACCAACACTGAGGTAAAGAAAACTAATGATGGTAAATTTCAAAATAATGAGTAAAATTGGGGTAGACAAACTTCCTAGATGTAAGGAGAAATTTATTAAGACAGAATGAGAAGGTGTTATGTATGACAGTCTTTCTTCTTTCTTCTGCTGAATGCTAAATACTCTAATCAAAACAATCCTGAGACTATTGTTGACCATAAGCATCAAAATACCAAGAACTATATAGTTGCCACTTCAACTTTTAAAATTTTTATACAACTTTCCCACATAAATATACATTTTTCTATTTTTCTTGAGATATGATATCTTTAGATAATTATGGAACACAGTATGATGTATATGATATTATACTATGTATAATAACTCAATTGAGAATAAGTATATCCATATCTTTAAATATTAGTCCTTTCTACCTGTTGGGAACTTTCATACAAAATGTTGTAAACATTCTCATGTGTTATGGCAAATCAGAACAAACACCTCCTTTCTAACCATCTCAGTGTCCTTTATTTGACATCGGTTCATTGCCCAATTTCCGTGAAATTCCAAGTGCTTTTTGACCCCTGTCTCTATTGACCATTGCTTGCACTGCTTTAAGATTTGACTACTTAGTTTCGATAAATGAGTGAGAATAAGAAATGTTTGTCTCTCTGTGTCTGGATTATTAATATAATGACCTCCAATTTCATCAGTGCTGCTTTAAATGTTAGAATTTGATTGTTTTCTACAGGCAAATAATACTTCATTATGCATATATACCACATTATTTTGTCCATTGGACCATCAATAGACACCTAGGATGATGACTTATTTTAGGTATTATGAATATTATTGCAAAATACATGGGTATGCAGGTATTGCCTCCATATGACAATTTTCTTTTATTTGGATGCACAACTCACTGTGAAGTTGTTGGATTATACAGAAGATCTATATTTAGATTTTTAAAGGAATCTCTATATTGCTTTTCATAGTACATGTATAAATTTTCATTCCCTCTAAGAGTATATACAAGTTTCTCCTTCTTCACATCTGCAATTTTGTCATTTTATGAATAGTCATTCTGACTGGGATGAGGTGATATCTCATTATTAGACAGATTTGTATTTCCTTGGTGAGCAGTACATTATCATTACTTTAAAACAATTGCAAAAAATAAAGTGAAAGGTTAAATGCAACCAAAATGAACTAATAATACATGAAGAGAAAATAGATAATAAAAAGGTCTAAAAGTGTCACAATTTGAGGTATAAATTGCAATTTTGGAATGTATTAAAGATTAGCTATTTCAAATCATTTATTTCACATATACAAAAATAGGGAATCAGCCGGCATTGGTGGTATAGTGGTGAGCACAGCTGCCTTCCAAAAACAGGAAATCATAACCTGTAAAAATAAAAGAATTTCACAACAAAATGACATTGCTAGAGGATTAAAACCCAAATAAATTTAACTTACTTTTTTATTGAGTTTATTGGTAAAATCTAGGTATACAATACAGTTACATTCATTACTGGGATCCTGTACCTTCACATGACAGGTCTTGGTTCTCATTTTTTCCCCTTGTCCCTGCCCTCCCTTCACCCCCTTCTCCCCTCCCCATTTACAAACTCTTTATTGCCATTTTTTCATTTTCTCATATTTTTTCTTTTCCCGTATTTCCTTGCCCCTACCCTTCCCCCTTTCCCTACACCCTTAGCCCTTTTCTTCCTATTTCACACTATTAATTATCCCATTAGGATCTTGTGTACTATTATAGTTTTTCACACCAGAGAGACTATTAGGTTTTTATACATTTGTGACTTTTTATTTCACTTAAGAGTATATCCTAAATATGTATCCATTTCCCTTTGATTGATTCTAATTTCTCATTCTTTATGTCTGAGTAGTATTCCATTTTATAGAAAAACACATCTTTATCCAGTTTCCAATGGATGGGCCGATGGGCTGCTTCCAAGTTTTAGCTATTACAAACTGCGCCGCTATAAACATTGTTGCACATATATCACCGTGGTATGATTCTTTTAATTCTTTTGGAAAGATACCCAGCAGAGGGATGGCTGGGTCAAATGGAACCTCTAGTCCCAGCTCTTTGAGGTATCTCCATATTGATTTGCATAGTGGTTGCACCACTCTGGACTCCCACCAACAATGGAGAAGGGTTCCTTTCTCCCCACAACCCCACTAACATTTGTTATTGGTTGATTTATTGATAGCAGCCATTTTTTGTGGGGTGAGGTGGAATCTCAGTGTTGTTTTCATCTGAATCACTTGAATGACCAGTGATGTGGAACATTTTCTCAAATATTTACTTGCTGCTTTTACTTCTTTGTCTGAGAAATGTCTGTTCATTTCAGATGCCCATTTTTGAATTGGGTCTTTACATTTGGTGGGGGTGATTGTTTTGAGTTATTTATATATTCTAAATAATAATCCTTTGTCCGAGGAGCAGCTGGTAAAACATTTTTCCCACATTGTTGTCTCTTAGTTTTGTTGACGGTTTCTTTTGCAGTGCAGAAGCTTTTTAATAAGATGAGATCCCAGTTGCTGATTCTTTCTGCTAGTTCCCGAGCTACTGAGGATTTGTTCATAAAGTCTTTTCCTATACCAATGTCTTCAAGAGTTCTGCCTAATTTATCTTCCAATTGAAGGTATTTTTTTTAAAAAGAGGTTCATTTTCTTATTAAACTGATAAAATTTAAAACAATACATTAGACAAGTTTCATCTAGTAATAATACCTGTGACAATTAAGTTACAGTCCTATAGTCCATATAAATATTTTGTTGTAATTTTCAGAGCATATTTAATAAACAACAAGTTATCTTAATATGTACTTTTATTCATTATTCAGTCTCATCATTATTCAGTCTCTTTATTCATTATTCAGTAAATGAGGCCAGCATAGCATTTCCTTAATGATTTCTTAAAATATTGGAATAGGAACTAGGCTATTTTATTTCACCTTTTCACTATTTTGAAATTTGACACCATCCAAAAGAAATAGTAATAAAAATAAGTATTATTTTTTTGGGGGGTGCTGGGGATTGAACTTGGGTTCTTGCGCTTGCAAGGCAGGCCACCGAAAAGCTGAGCTAAATCCCGGCAAAATAGTAATAATTATTGAAAAACATTAGCAAAGGTGATTACATGCAAATTATAAATAACATGCATACAAGTAAACACATACTATTTTATGACATAATATGTAATAACATAAATATGAATTATTAAATGGTGATATAAATGATTTATAATATGGTCAAACTATAATTAAATTTTTAATTCCTAATTTTAAAATATTTGATGGAAACTTGCTTAACCCAAGCATATATAATCTTTTTACCAGGCTTCCTTATATCTTAGTCCAAGACATACTGGATTACAGCTGTTTTCTTAAAATTCTCAATTGTCACTCACCAGTTGCTTTATTAATTTTTATCTATTTCATAGGGTTGGAACTCCTTTAAAGCTAGATGAATTAACATGACAGATTTTCCATGGAAATATGAACCCACTTCAGAAGGCTATGCTAGTTTTAGTAGTATTTTTAGCTAGTTTTATTAGATTAGTTTTTGATGGAGTCCAGTAGCACCTGACTGAACCAAAGCAACTCTTCAAATTTGCTAGCATCTTGCTTTATTCTTTATTGATTAACTCACTCATCTCTTAGGCTTTACCAACTCAAGGCATCTTTGCTTTATTCACTGCATCAGTTACCCTGGTTGATAATCGCTCATGTTTCAGAAGTAGCTTACAGTGGCCTCTTTAACCTAATAAATGATATGGTGTGTTCCTCAGGTCTAGACTGACCATTGTATGCTTGGGATCTTTTAATCATCTGACTAGTATTTGATAATTTAAACTTACTTAAATATTCCATATTACTACTAACTCAGACACGATGTGCACAAGTTCGTGCAGACATACAAATACACACATGCACACACAAATCTATCTTACTCACTTGATGGCTTCTTTATACAAACAAACAAAAGTACTTTTTCTATATTCATTTCTGATTGCGTTATCTAATTCAACTATTTCTGAATATTCACATGTACATTTACAGTGATCTCCTTAAAATATACTTATATAAAATAGCTTCTCATCAGAAATATTCAACTGTTATTGAGTCTAGGATTACATTTTAAACAGCTACTTGCTTCTTGCCATGTTCTTACTTTAAACTGTATTTATCTTAAATCTCCATCACTTTTGAACAAAAAGTGCATGAGAATTTCTCTCAGGCAGGTAATTTTCATTCCTGATATTTGTAAGAAGCATTTTTGGATCCTCTACTATCCCATCACATGCTATCCACCACATTTAAGCTCATCATTGGCTATCAAGCAGAATTTCACTAATATCTCCAGCACATGTTAATCTCTCACTTTAGTGTATACATATAGAATGCAAATACTCATCTTGGCACCTACATTTTGATAAATATGAATAACTTCATTTTCACAATACTGTATAAGTTTATATCATATGTCACAGGGTATAAACCACAGGATAGTGCCACCTCAAAGAAAATACATTGCCTAAAGCAACACATTGGTAGTGCACAGGATTTGGGTTAAAGGAGAAATTTAAAGTATTTGAATTTTGACTTCATCATTTAGCAACTTTTTCCAACATGATGTTGGAGTTCTATAATTTCCTTGTTGAAGGATTCTTGTTGAAGATAAATATAACAAGACAAAGGACATGTTTAGATAATAAGTAACTCATTTAATATACTGAATGTTACTTCCCACATTTTCTGAGGATCGAGAATACCGAATTAACAGAGCTGAAAGTTCTCACGTCAATGTATTTTGTGAGGAGTCATATTCAAGTGTTGGCATGGGCTGTACTGAAATAAAGAGTTCACTCAGATGGCATAACCACTTGACTGTTGTCAGGAGAGGTTCACTTGTTTGCTGCTCCTGGCAGAATGGTCATTTCCTGTAAGCAGGGAACACTACATACAGATGGTTGAGTGATGTCACAATTCCGTGGGCAGATTCCCTGAAGACAAGCAATCTAAAGAAGGCAAGATGGAATCTACAATGTACTTTGATTCCCTAGCTTCAAACATCGTGCCCTGTCATGTTTACAATATCCTGCGGGGCACACATATCAGGCCTATTCAGGATGAAAGGGAAGCACAGATCAGGCAAGGAGGCAAGAGTCATGGAATCCATACTTCAAGTTGTTTGTCCATGCATACAACCAAGTTATTTAATTGCTGAAATTGTTCATAGAAGTATCATACTCGAAATTATTTTTTTATATTTTTACTTTGTGTAAAACCCCAAATTCTAAGAATGATGTTCTATTTTAAAGCCATACCATGATTTTCTTGTTAAATCACAGATGTTTAATAAAAATACACTATACACTTGGATTTAAACGACAGCTTAATGTTATTCAATGCTTAGTACAAAGTGTTTTATTGGTACCTTTTTATAGAATTAACAGTTTCTAATGACTAATCTTTTTATGAGGTATGAAAAATGGCCATAAAGATTGCAAAGGGCAATAAGGTAAGTACCATGGGATAATTTAAAACACATTGGTGCTTGAAAATCAGATGGAGTATCTGTTGTGGTATTTGTAAGGTATCCAGTAGTGGTATTTGTAAAGGACTCCGTGGTCTCACTGGCATTATATGACTTTTGCAGAATTATGAGACATTTGAGATACTTTAAGAGAAGTCAAAATCATCTTGACTCTCAAAACATTATACAAATAAAATAGTACAAATAAAACAATTTACAAGAAACAAGTGAAATTACTGAAGATTTACTGAATGACTGCAATTATTTGCTATTTAAAATATTCTGCACCATAAAATAATTTATATTCAAAGGTCAACACAGAGACAATAAGAAAGCATCCGGACCGGTCACTTTTCTTGTCACTGAAACAAAAAATTCAGCACTAGCACCTTAAAGGCAGAAAACTTTATTTTGTCTCCTGCTTTAGAAGTTTTGGTCCTTCAATGATCAGTGGCATAGTGGAAGGATCTGGGTGGAGGAAAGCTGCTCACCTTATGGCAGCCAACAAGCACAAAGTCAGGGAGGAGTCAGGATTCAACTTCTTGCTTCTACCCACAGTGACCTTTGCCCTCTAACCAGTCTCCACCTTCAAACAGCAAATCAACCATACACTCATCCATGGATTAATCCACCCGTGAGTATGGCGCCCTCATGTGCCGATCACCACTCCCAAACCCCACCTATGATCACAGGAAGCAAAGCGGTAGGGAAACATCCAGATATAAACCATAATAGCTCCTACCCGGTGTAAACAAGTTCTAAAGTTCAAATTTATTTTCAACCTTTATATAAAATGAAAGAGTAATCATATGCGTTTTGATGTTATGTAAACTGTAAATAATAACTTGGAAATATTTAGCAGTTTCGTATACAATAACAGAAGGCCTCACTTCTTTGCTAAACATATCTTTGCAATATTTATATACATGTTTATCCTATTAAAGAAAATTTTAACTAAATCTAAGTGGAAGATGCAAATTCCATTCATTGTAGGTGAATTTCCAAATATGAAATATGTCACTTAATTTTGATGAAAGGAAGTCATGGAGTGTTATTTATCGTAATCCATACATAAAAGCTGGGGCCGGGGATTTAGCGTAATGGCTCTGCCTCCTGCCTCGCAAAGTTGTTTGAAACTTGTATTTTATCTGTGTTTATATGTGTGTAAATAAATATACTTAATTATACAAATGACACATTTATGAGTTTAAAAATTATTTCCATAAAGTAAGTATTTTAAAGATAAAACTAATAGTGACATAGTGAATAGAAAAATATAAATTATGTATGAAATTTTTAGAACACTTTAGATGTCAGGACTTTTTTGTTCCAACTTGCTTTTCTTTCTCTTTATGCTGATATTCCATAATAGTCTTCCTTAATAGTTTAATTAGGATTCAACCTTTTATAGTAAATGCTTTTAATAAGGTATTGGTCAAGTTCTCTATATATTTGATTAGTTAATTTCTGCCCATCCTCTAATTTGGGGGATTCTTATATGACTGTTTTCTTAGGCAACATTTATTTGTGCTCCTAGTTTATCTTCATAGTTTTTGTTATGGCTAAACATTTATAATTTTTGTGATTGATAGATTAATATTTACAACCTCAAAAAACTGTCACCTCAGGCAGGGATCAATGTGCACTGTGTCTAGCAAATACTGCTAGGTAATATTTGTTAAAAAAAGAAGAGGAATGAATATAAATTGTGAAGAATTCCCAAAGAGGAAGAATAAAATAAAATAATTTTTATGGAATACCAAAGACCAATATTTTTCCCAGTCACTGGGAATATTTAGTTTTGAAATTTTCATAATTTCATTTCATACATTTCCATTAATATTGTTCTGCTAGTTTTCATTTTCTATTCTCCACTTATGTATCAGTGTTCCTTAAAGAACAGGGTGAGAAATTTCTAGAACACTTAATCAAATATATGTAAGACAAGGAGGAATATACAGGGATATTCGTGGTTTTCATATATTAACAATGAAAACATTTATTTTAAAAATTAGTAGTGTTAAATGATGAATCCAGGGAAAAGTATATATTCTTATGATCTATTACATCACATTTTATAATGGAGTCTCTCAGTTCCAAGTGTTTGCCATCTTCTCTATGATTACAGTAGAATAATGGAAGTATGTGACCACCATTCCAGTGACTAAACTGTCCCTCTCTTTGGAACCCAAAGAGGCTGACAGACCATCAGTGGTGTCACCACAGCTATAGCTCAGTGGTCCTCTTCCCGCACTTGGGAAACACAGTCATCTAAAAATCATAGAAAGCACCACTTTTAAATGGGATTCATTTTTTATTTTTTCTTTTGTTTTATTTCATCAAAAAAAATTATTTCATAGGTTTATACAGTATAATGTAATGTGTCACTGCCTGTACATATTGTGAGATAATAAAATAAAGCTAATTAAAATATCTATCATCTCAAATATGTTTTTCTTTAGTGAGCATTGAAATTGCTCTCAAACTGGATTTTAAAAAAGGCAAACAGAAAAAAAGCATGCTTTATAAATATTCTATGCCTCTTACCAGAACCAAATTCTGTGGCCACAGAATGCATTTTTCAAACACAGCATGTTTCATACATTTTCGGTGTATTCCCCAGTGTAACAGTGTAACAGGAACGAAAGTTGTGGCAGCATAGACCCTCGTTGCTGATTTTTTTTGCTCTTCCTGTCCCATCCTCTCCCCTCACTCCCATCCCTTCCTCTTATGCCCTCTCCTCTCATTTCTCAGTCTTTGTCTCCTTCCCTCAGTCACACTTTTTCTTTCTCTTTATTTCTCTCTACATTTCTGCCTCTATTGCTCTCTCCTTTCCTCCCTTCTGTACCACCCTCCTGTTTTTCAGATGTTGTTTCACCATTCCTCAATTTTTTATAAAATAGCTCAATAGAAAGTTTAACATCCTGTTACTGCACCTGGAGAAAAACAGAAAGAGGTAATAAGCCTTTCTATAATATAGTTATTATTAGGTTAATATTATTAAGTTAATAGTTATTGTACTGCATTGTTTAGAGAATAATAATATAGTTCTCCTACTAGGAGTTGCTTCTCACAGCTCAACAGTACCATTCTCATGCTCTAAATCCCTTTGAAATCCTCCTTAATTCTTTTCATCATTTGTAGACTTCAACTTACTTGTTGAAGTCTCCACTTTACTTCCTACATTTTCATAATATGACACTATGCTTGGAATTGTCTCTTTTGCTAAGTATGTCTTTCTTTTCAGCTTTGATTCCATGATTCTTATTTTGCCTGAATGTGTATTCCCAGAGAATACAGTAATGTTTCAGTAAGGGCACTAGACAGAAAGCTCAATAGATACTGTGAAGTGGAGGGGCTCTATGGTTTATGGAGACATCCATAATTATCGGTACTGAATTCAGGCACTCATGTATAGGGAATTTTGTCAAAGAGAAAACAATGAAAACAAAAAGCCAGATATAATGTCCTTCATCAACTGACTGGCATTCAAATCAAATATTTTCAAGTGAATTATTGCACATCCTTGTAGAGGGAGAGCTTAAGTGTGCCATATGATCTGGTGTCTCTGTTGTATTCTGTCAGTTAAGATGCTACACAATAAATTATTTGGGTAATTGATATGTTTCTCAAGTTATTCCTGTCGATAATACAGACATTATAACCTGGGGATGAATGAGTGGAACTTAAACCTGGCTGAAAATCAATAATAAACATCCTAATGTAGTATTTTCATAATCATTTTGACTGCCATACTTTAAAGACTATTGACATAAACCTAGAAAAAGACAAAAAATGTACAAGACAAATTTTAAAGGAATAGTAGCACTGTTTGGGAATTCTCTTATTCTTAGAACAATAAAACATACTAAAATCTTTCAAATAAGCAAGATTTTTCAAGATGTTTTCTCTGGAAAACATCAATATAGTTTATTTTGATTGTTTATAACCTGAAATGAAATTTATTGTAGGAATTTATTTTACTTCCATTATTCTTCAAAATGTTATGATTTTTTATTCACAAGTAATATTTAGGTAAGACAAATCAACACAAGAATAAAGTTTGATATTACTGAATATGAAAAGAGTAGATAAATACATAATGTTGATCATCATTCATTCCTAGGAACAAAAGTGCTGTTGACTTCTAGCAAGAAATCTCCTAATGATATATGCACAGCCCTTTATATATACACATGAACTTTCATATATTATCTCAACCTGGTGACTGACTTGTGATCTTAGCAAGATGGATTTACTATTATTTCCTTAGATGAAAAAAAATAGAATACATAGATTTCTGAAATATATTTTTCTTGAAATAAATGAAATTTTCTTAAAATAAATGAAAATTATGAAAATTTAAGTATATAGAATTATATCATTTAAAGAATATGAAATACTCCAGAGTCTATGGTTCCACATGAACACAATTATGCTTAAGTTAAAGTTATTTTCATAATTCAATTATATATATATTGAAATATGACACAATATTTTTTGCTTTTAAATACAGTTTGGGCTATGTATTACATGTTACTTTTCATGACACTCCTTTCCTTGGAATTATAACACAGATATATTTTCATATCAGGTTATACATTGCTAAAATTATTCTTCACTATGAATCAAATATACCATATTGATGGACATTTAAGTTGTTCTCCTTGTCAATCTATAAAGATATATATATATATATATTATTAAATACATATTTGTATATTTCTCATCAAATTCATTAAAATGTCTCTGATAAACTATCCTCTAAGACTGCAAATATGTATTTCTTCAGGTCCTTAGTTATGCATCATATTTGTTTATAAATTTGACTACCATTCAGAGGTGGTTCACTGATTAAATTTTAACTAGTAGTACTTAAAGTTGCCTGTTTCTTTCATACCTTAACTACTAGAATCCTTCCCTACCTTCCTTCCTTCCTTCCTTCATTTCTCTCTCTCTGTTTCTTTCATCTGTCTTCCTTTCTCACCCTCTCTCAGTGGCTCTCTAATTTTACTTTGCTAAACTAGTAAAATTACATGCTGCTGCTACAGTAATTTAATTTTTTCAAGTTTGAATTGGATTTTGTACAACTTCCAAATTTCAAGATGAAAAAAAAAAGACATTCAATCTGTAAGTGCTATCCTATCTAAACTGTTACATTCACACTGTTATGTGTTGTTGATGGCAATGTGTTTATCCTATGAAAAATGGCATTTGTGGTCTGGATTGTAGTTCTTCCCCCCAAAAAATGATCACAAGAACATGAAAATATATCTATGATCTTTATAAAAGTCACATTTCTAAATTCTAATGTATAATTTTACTATTAATTATATGAGTATCCCATCTACTGAGCTTTACACGGTCTTGTACTAATTTTCATTGATTCATCTTTTCAATCTCATCTGCCCCTCTGGGTTTCTAATATTTGCTGATCAACACTACCTAGAAATATTGGCATTTATTTCTTCTCACATTGATATTTTCCCTTTGAGTGGCAGCATTACCAATTGCTCACTCACAAAATATCACTTCTGTACCATCTAGATTTCTTACATGTCTCCTATTTTGTGACGATTGCACTGACAATGCCAAGAAATTGACAACCTCTTCTATGTTTCAGCCAGTCACACAATGTACTTATTGTCTTAAGGCTCTGAATATGCTGTAGTCTTATTTAATCAGACATAATTAGGTTTGCATCATAATCCTCTTTATACTAGGTATGTAATTTAAAAACAGAAACTTAAATACAGTTTTTAAAATTTATTTGTAAAATAAGCATGTATTACATAGAAATATTGTGAACTTTAAATCCATTTACACCTGTGAAATATTTCGCACAGTAACTAGAATGTAGTAAGCATTCTGTAAGTTATATATATATACATTTAGGTTTGCATCATAATCCTCTTTATACTAGGTATGTAATTTAAAAACAGAAACTTAAATACAGTTTTTAAAATTTATTTGTAAAATAAGCATGTATTACATAGAAATATTGTGAACTTTAAATCCATTTACACCTGTGAAATATTTCGCACAGTAACTAGAATGTAGTAAGCATTCTGTAAGTTATATATATATACATATATA
>NW_022900914.1:57521401-57529862 GCF_012274545.1 Fukomys damarensis
TATATATATATATATATATATAATTCTTTATTGAAATGTATACATTTACTACATGTCACCAAGGAGTAAATAATATTCTATCATTTCTTTCACTATATTTAAGGAAATCTCTTCTCAATTATAAGATCCTAAAGTTCAGGAACAATTATTTAAGCGTCTTTGTATTCAAAAAGTAATAAAATGCATGTCACAGAGTAAATAAATAGTCTATTGGGAGGAGGGGGTGAAGGGAGGGCAAAGACAAGAGGAAAAAATGAGAACTAAGACCTGTCATGTAGAGGTACACGATCCCAACAATGAATGTAACTGTACTGTATACCTAAAATGTACAATAAACCCAATAAAAAGAAAAAAATAAATAAATACAGTCTATTTACTGAATAAATAAATAATATGAACAAGTAAAGAGTTCATTTGTACTGTTTATGGTATGTACTGTTTGTGAAGTCAATGTGCAGAGCAGAACTAATTGGGTAGATAGATTTCCATTAATGTCTGTGGAAGCCAAGGCGTTAACTGTTGTACCAAGTGTCATCATGTAAGTAGGCATATATCCGCTTAATTAGAAGTGTTAGAAAAAAAATCTATCCAACTAAATTTACCTTCTAACAGAACATGGTGATGAACATCTTATAAAAGATATAGTAAGGAAGATTTCATTGAGACAAAAAGAGGAAGAGATGCCTAGGTTGTAAGGAAACTGAGAACAAATCCCTTTCTCAACATTGTTTTGGAAGTGAGGTAGAAAGAAGCATAGTGTATAGGAAGAAGGAGGGTATTTATTTGTTTGTTTGTTTTGCAGTTCTAGGGATTAAATTTAGGTTTGTCACACTTAGACATATCTCAAGCACTTTTTCTCCTTTTATGTAGAGACAGGGTCTTGCCAAGTTGCTAAGTTTCCGAGGCTCAGTTTGAATGTGTGATTTTTCTAGCTCAAAGTTCCAGAGTGCTGGGATTTCAGATGTTGCCCACCACAACTGACTGCATGTGTGTATGCATGAATGGATTTTGTCAGAGTGAATAAAAATAGATACAACTTATTTTTGCCCCAGAAAATGCATTCCACGGATGAAGCCTACGTATTTGAAACTTTAGGAATCCTTAAAAAGTGCAAGTGTGTGTGTGTGTGTGTGTGTGTGTGTGTGTGTGTGTATGCTTGTGTAGGCTGAGGGAGAATTTCCTACCTTAAAGAACATTCTAAAGTGTCTTTATCACCATTTTGAAAAGAGCTTTTAAGTCAGCATTCTTCGCCATAGTATCCCTACCCATATAAGGCTACTGAGTTCTTTAAATGTTGCTAGTGAAATTCGGGAAATTAAATTATAATTGTAGTGAATTTTTACCCCCCTTTAGAATTGCATAGAAGGCAACAGTCATCTCTCACAAGTTAACTGAAGCCTGGCACAATATTCAAGTATCAACAGAATTTTCAAAATTTTCTTCTTGCTGTCCCGTTTCCCAGTCATCTTCCCTATTCATCAGTAATATTAAATTTCAATTTCATTAGTTACCTGTCAGTAATCAGCTCACCTGACTCTCACCTTCTGGAATTCTATTCTAACTAGATCAAGGAAATTTTGTCATAAAGAAGGGAGGCTTCTTTCAAGGTACTCACATTCAAAAATACACATAAGAAATAAGTATTACAAAAATAAAATGAATATTTGTCAATTTAATACAAATTTATACACCATATGGTTTACCAAAGACATCATTCTAGTAAGAAAAATATAATTCCCCATGGATTTCTTGTTAAGAATATTTTGATAATGTTTTCCATTCCATATAATGTATTTAAAAATATTTTGACCTTATTTAGAAATCCTTATTCAAATCTGTAAAATCTCATAATTTAAAATTTTATTCTAAGGCATTTAATGTTAAGTTATCATGCAATGAAAACTATTATAATTTGACTTCAAAGATCTAATTACAAAATAAGGGAAAATTATACTTTAAGGAAAGATGGGCTTTTAAATTTGTTATATGAACCATCATGTAATTTCTCCTTTGTTTCTGCCTCTGAATAGAAACAATGATCAAGATCATTCTAAATATGTAGAAGAGACTCTCTTAAAAAACAGCGAGGTCTGTAACCTCAAGTGAAATTAGATTTTTACCTTACTGCAAAGTTCTAGCATTGATAGTAGCTGGAAATAATAGAGCAGGAGTTAAGAATCCAAAAGCTGAGTGAATCAATACCCTAAGTTGTTTCCTTACATGGAAATAAACTTTGTAGATCACACACACACACAAAAAAAATGCCTTGGTATTCCATAGTATCTAGTAAGACTTTTGCATCATTAATGTGACATTACTTATTTTAAAGGAATTTTGCATATTTAAAAACTCCTTTCTATATTATATTTTGAGTCATGTTGTCGATGCACCACAGGAACTATAAGGTAGATTTTATTTTGGTGGGAAATCAGTTTTGTCTGTTTGGGTTGCTATAGCAAAATGGTTTACTATGGATAAGGTACAAGTAGTAGCTCAGAGCAGAGGCTACTAAGTCTGAAATCAAGCCATCAGCAGATTCTGAGCCCAGGGAAGTTTATTTCCACACACTGCATCTTATCATCACCTAACATGGTAGAAGAGGACATGGGTCTCTTTCAACCCTTTTTATAAGACTCATCTAATTCATGATGGCAAACCTTTCCTGAGTTAATCACTCCCTAAGGTCCTCATTTTGTAATGATATCACACTGAATATTAAGTCCCTACGCATGAATTTGGGGTGGAAACCAACATGAAGCCCATAACAGATGTAAATGGGAAACAACTTAGTACACAGGCAGTAAGAAAAAAATAATACCTTTTTATTTATGAATTTGGGGGAGAGAAACATTAACTTTCTTATTAAACTAATAAAACAACTGGAACAAAATCATCCTATTTATATCAAAACGTTTAGATTATGTACACATTACTCAAATTATTCACTGTTATATCAGAGTAAAAATCTTGTCAGTATTAAAAGCCGGCTACAGATGAAAATGTTACAATGTTTTATTTTCCTTGTGTTATAATTGTGCATTGCTGTGTATGTATGAAAAGGCCCCTACACTGCAGTCTCTGCCTGGCAATTGACAACTTTCTTATGGCCCCACACCATGGACAAATCACACTAATAGCCAAGGGCTGATCTTCCCAGAGGAGTCATTCCATTGAGCCATCTGCAGTCATCCTACTTTTAATCTATTCTGAAAATCATAGATCCCGCCCTTTCTGAGTTTCTTAAGGTCACTGATCTACTTTACGTTTCCTGTGATGTATAGCCTCATCTAGCTTGGAGGTGAAAGGTACAGTTAAGAAGGCAAAGTGAAGAAAGGAATTTGGCTATGCAGCACTTTCAGCTCAAAGGGCTATTAATGGATGCAGCAGGGAAAAAAAAAACACTTCCTACATCTTTATAGGGCCTGTAAGTTGCTAACACAGGGTATTTAAACACATAAAAACAAACCTATGTAATGTTCTGTTAATATAATATTTATATTTTATTATTTCCTTATCATTATTTTCAGAAAATGTTTCAGTTAAGGAAATTACTGTATATCCACAAATGTGTGTGGTGTGTCTCTAAGTGTATTTTTAAAATTCTCTTTTCAACATTTCAATCCATATTTCCTAACCCATTTTCTTTATAGTATTTTGCACTGAACTCATTATCTAATAAGTCCTCCTAGAATATTCTATATTTGAACAATTCAGGGTTTTGGAAATTTCTTTTCCTACTGAACTGAAATATTTTCCATTTTAACTTGTATATGGGAGTCCTGGCACTATTCTCTGGGAACAGATGAAACAGGTCTAAAATCCATTTTCTATACAAATGTTTTCTTTCTAAATCCTCTAAACACTTGATTTTTGTAAGCTTGCACCCTGCTGCATCTCCTCCCAAGCCAAGTATAATTTAAAACAGTCTAAAAAATCATGGTTTTTAATTTTCTTTCCATGATGTATTTTATACATCTAGACTCTATTCTGCTCCAGGAAAATAAAACGTGAACAGTGTTGTTGGGCGTGGAAAACAGAAAAGAACACTCTACTCCTCCGTGTTTTTACAACTGATGTATACACTTCTCTCTCTTCCTGTGGAGACAGGACAGAAGGCCTAATAAATTCACCTGCTTCTCCCACCACTCATTTTTGGCTCCTTCACAGAGGAATTATAGCAGGTTCTTGCAACAGGAATCAAGAATATGGCATCAAGAGAGAGAGATTGAATTTAGTTGCCATGAAACAAAAGTCCAAGAGCTTTCAGACACACTGGAATGACTTAATGGGAAAGCAGCCAGGACAGGGTGGGAAACTAGTATGCCAATTATAAGCTTTCAAAATTAGGCTTCTACGTATCCCTAAAGAGACATAGGGAAACAGGGCCTCTATTTTTCTTTAAAATTTAATTTCAAAGAAATGGGTCTTGGGCCTTTGAGAGACATTCTTGGGTTGCAAAACGGACTGAACAACAGAATATTTAGATCTCAAAAAAGGCAGAAAGAGAATTTAAATCCCAGTTTTCTAAAGTAAAGAGAAGGCTATGGTCAGAAAGAAATCTGTTCAAACTTGTAGTTAAACTAAATAGAGTATTAGGCTGGCATCATCAGTACCTATTTTTGATTGTTGCAGAATTGCCTTTCATTCGACATATTGCATAGGCAGAGGCACTAATTGCTGATGTCTTGTTCCCTTCATTTGCCCTGATGCCAAGGATGATTCTTATAATCCAATCATTTCATATTTCAAGGTGCTGGATAAACGTGTAGCAATAATTATCTTAAAATCACATTTTTTTGAGGTGAGCAAAGTTATTTTCACTTTGTAAAAGTAAAAGGAAGCTCATCTTGGTCATAAGGTAACACTTGGTGTTGCTATCTGTGTTATTCAAGATCACCGTGCTTTGTCAGATCCTAGAACACATCTAAGAAAGACAACAGCTCAGTGATTCTGGCACTTGCTTCACAAGCGCAAGGACCCGAGTTTGATCCCTGGTACCTAAACAAATAAATAAGACAATATCCTCCCTGTTACACCTTCTCTTCCTGTTTGACATTATCTATTAGACATTTTGATCCTTATTTACATTTTTAGTTTCTCATGCCAAAGAAACTATTTGGTACTTAGAAGTGTGTCCTATTTATTTCATTTGAGAATATTGCTTGGGACAGGGATTTGGCTCAGTGGTTTCACCATCTGCATTACAAGCCTATGGACCTGAGTTCAATCCCTGGAATCAAAAACAAACAACTAAAAAGAATTTTGTCTCAGTGTGCATCCATTTAGCTATAAATGTCTCAACCTGGGAGTGGTAGGAGAAAGGAAAGACGGAAAAGGAAAAAAATTGAGAAAAGGAAAAAGTGGAAACAAAGTCTTTGTAAATAGGGAAGGGTGGATGGAGTTGAGGTGAGGACAGGGAAAAGGTGAAATAATAAGAACGAAAATATATCATGTAAAGGTACAAATTTCCAATGATGAATGTCACTATTTTGTATATCTGCAATGTACCAATACATTTGATGAATTTAAAAAAAAAAAAAACAATTCCTTCCTCACATTCGTATTGTCATTATATGGCTTTTATTTCTTTGTTAGAACCCACAGAGTTTGAGAAAGAATAATTGTGACCCTAATGTTCATCAAATGGAACAAAACAGAAATTTTAAGAGTTACATATTTAAAAGCAAATGGATTTAAATGGATGATGAATCTGAAATTATCAATAACTTGGAAAAAAACTGCTGGCCAAAGAAAAGATGTTTCTCATAGACACTGAAATACTCACCCCACTATATGTGGGAGCGAGGTCAAAATGCAAAGCAACTAAGGAGTCAGTTACAAGAAACACTAAAAATTTACTAAATGGAAAAACATAAATAAAAAGAAATAGAGGAGAAAACATATGTCCAAAACAGCAGAAAAAGAGCTACAAACTTATCCATGATAAGCCAGTGTTTCACTGAAAAAATTACAGGTTTAGTGTTTTAGAAGCAGAGCTTATGTAGCTGCTACCAGGCAAGGAAATGGAAAAATCCCAGTCAAAATCAGGATGTACTGAATAATCACTTAAGTTTGATAAAACTTATTTCACATCCGATAGATGACTGCTCTTTACTTTTCTCATGCCTATATGAGCTAATCAACTAGAATCATAAAGCAAGGAGCTGTGATCTTGTACATAACCAAGCATTAATCAACCCCTTTTGTAGGCAGAGTGGGGATTCATCTATAAAGATACAATCTGAGAAAATTGCTGTTATACTTTGCCACAATATTTTAACTAATTGTTACTTTATATGAGCTATTAAGTATAAAAATCTACATTTCATCTTAAAAGTGTCATACTATTGGAAAGAGACATAAAATTAATCTATGATAAACAAACTATTTTAGATAAGAATAAAACGTCCAGAAGATTTAATTCTAGGTATGGCCTAGCTATTCGGAGGTCCCAATGGAGGTAGTAGGCACAGCAGAATATGTGATTCTCCTTTAATGAAAGTAGCATTTCTCTAATGTTTTGTAAGAAAGTAAATCAGAGTTCTATAGTGAATATGAAAACAGCCAAAGAAACAGCAAGAGAAGCCTGTGGATCTTTGAAGCATCTATTTTTTACTTTACACTCATTAAATCAAAGATGAGCAGAAATAATTTATCATAGTACCTGTTTCTTATGTGAGGAAGTTCAAACTCAATATAATGCCCAAGCCTGGGTAGAAAATGATGTGATCAAAACAAAACAAAACAAAAGTGGAAAAGTAAGAAAGAGATTAATATTGGAGATATACACCACAAGTCATTTTAAAATAAATTTAAATTATTCAAGCATCAGAACACAATTTTCAATTCAAAATGATTTGAAATAAATAACCAAGATACCACTGTGCCCTTCATATAAAATTATGAGCAGATTAGTAAATCTTTGTCCCTGTTTTCCAATTCCTTTGTGTATACATAATACATTTGAATTAGCATTTGAATAATGAATGCTTGTCTAAGTAACTTACCTGTCAAAGGCATGACATTGGGAATGAAAATTATTTATTTTGGAACTCCAGCCTTGGATAGATTTATACAATAAAATTTAATGAAAGTTTCATCAAATACTGAGTCAGGAAATTTAGGTGCAAGTAAAAGGCGTTTTACTTTTCATTTGATGAAGGCTAAGGAGGAAATATCTCTTAAATTTCTCCTATAGGTTTTCTAATAAATACAACAGATGTTTATATGAATGTTTTATAAATACTATATTGTTACTCAAACATTAATTAGTCACACAATGTTAGCCATAGTCAGTACTCCAAACCTGGAACAAAAACATTAAAATGTAATCTTTCTTCTAAAGAGTTTAAATTTACTCTTGGAAAAGATAAATAAACTTACAGTTATAGTGTGATTTGTAATCTGAAGGAGACTCAAAATGAAATAACTGCATGGAATTTTAAAAGTCTAGAAAGTTTGCTCAAAGTTATGTTTGCATTTAAGGGCAATATATATGAAGATGTTAGGTGAAAAATGAGGTGGACGATGTAAAGAAGGATCAGAAAGTGGAAGAGTTGTCCAGAGCTGAGCCGAAAAGTGAAGAGGAGAGGAGGTAGCTATGCTAGCTAAGGAGGTGGCATCTGATTCTGACTGGAAGAAAGCACTGAAGTATTACTGGGTATAGTTTAAATAATTTACATTTTAAAAAGTTTATTCTGGCTACATTAAAAGCTTATCTTGGTTGCAGAGTGAATTACAGACAATAAGGAATTTGTGGGAAATTACTGCACTAATTCAGTAAAATGATGTTGCTAAATAATAGGCAGAGGAAGGAGAAATTTTGAGAATGACCAAAGTTCAAAAAATGACTGGACCCTGAGGCTACTCAAAGGTGAGTTAGAGAGAAAGGAAGCTGTCAGTGATAACTGTGAGCAGTGCTTTTCTACAAGACAGGGGATCACAGGGATTGAGGAAAGATATTCAAATGAAGCTTTAGAATATTCTGAAAGAAGTTTTTAGTAGATAATGCATGGGGAGACATGCACATGGAGTGAGGTCCTCAGGCAGAATTAAATCATCAAGAAACAGTAGAGAGAAAGAGCTGGTGAGGAAATCACAGGAAACAAAAATATTTAGAAGCAGCCTGTGGAAAGATAGTTTTCAAATATCTCTCCTCAGTAATGGGAGAGTGGGGCTGGGGACTTATCTCAGTGGTGCTGCCACCTGCCTTGCAAGCACAAGGTCCCCACTTCCATCCCTGGTACCAAAATTTTTTTTTTTTTAAATGAGAGTGTGTTGTAGGAACATACCAATAGTGAAGAAGTTGCTTTTGTGATGTCATTTGTCACTGATATTCTCTGATTTATATTTTGTTTGTGTGACACACTGAAGAAGACCAGAAAACTGTCCTACCAAAAAGAAATATATATTTATTTATTTATATTATATGTTATATATATATATATTTATATTATATAAA
>NW_022900914.1:57530162-57530715 GCF_012274545.1 Fukomys damarensis
AAAACAAATATTTTGTGGGTGAGAATCTGCATAAGAAGGTGTTTTGTACAGCAAACATAAACATTTGCTGAGAGAGGAAAGGAATTGTATCGAGAATCAGGCAGCCGGGCCGTAACCAAATGACACAATAGCAAACTGGACATGGATACTTGCATAGAAATATGGATCCATACAATAGAAAAGCATAGGCCATGCTGAGGCATGCATGCAGTTTCATCAGAGTTACGAGGTATGACTCAAAAAAGCTGAAGCAGAAGCCCATGTGCATGAAGATATAATAGGATTGCTCTTTCTCCTGTTCATTCATTCATTCTATGTAATATTTGTTATGTAGTCTGTTATTAAATGCTGTTGAAATAACAATATTGAACTTATCTGAAACAACTCTGTGGTACACATTGATTTTTAGAACTTGACATTTTGTACGAGCCAATAATATTCATTTTAGCCAAGTATATTAGTGACAATGGCCCATGGAGCTCGTTTTGACAAATCCAAAGTTAGGTAATGTAGATCAGGTGCCAGTGAACTGACGTAACTTATACTTGGTATA
>NW_022900914.1:57530748-57611554 GCF_012274545.1 Fukomys damarensis
ATATAATTTTATATGACCTGAATAATGATATGGAACCTTTATATAGTGAATATCAAATATATTGCATTAGCCTCCTCTACAGGAAAATAAGTGTAAGGAAGGAATTTGGGGGAAGATCATTTTGAAGGGCCATATATTAGTTTTTCTTACTGTTTTCAATGGATCTTCAAACACTACCTTTGAGTAGATAGATAAAATTTGTTGGAAATGATGGGAAAACTTTACCATCATCACTTATTTGTTCAATATTTTTTGTCTTTTATCGAGACATTTGAAAATCATAAAGTGAGGATATTTGTCAATGTGTTAATGTTGATGAAACTCATCTGTTTTTCTATAGCAGTGTACAAAACAGAATATTTTACATGTGTTTGTGTGTGTTCAAATGTGAAGGACAATTCTTTAGAAATATAGGATATTTAAAATTAATTGGTAGAAAGGGATTTTATTATTCATGATTGATTGGTCAAGTTTCTGGCATGTAAACAAAATACCAGTACCTTAAAAGACAGGTTTGTTTTTGCTCAGTTTCAGGTATTTCAGTCCAGAGGCAACTGGTTGCAGAGCAGAAATGTCATAGAAGATTGGCACAACAGTAGAAAGATACCTAACTTTATTAAAATCAGGAAGCAAAAAAGAGTCCAAGAACCAGAGATAGTCATTGAGATCATGCCCAGTGACCTGCCCAGGTACGTGTGAAAGTGTGCTTTACCAAACTCCTGGTTGTATCAGAAGCCATCCATGTTAATAAGATTAACTTTCACATCTATCCTTCCAAAGTAGGAGATTACACATCTTTATTATCAGGCCTCCATGTCTGAGTGACTTAGGAATTTGTTTTTAGTGTTCTTCACTCATAAATCTAATATATATGATTTCTATGTTTTATTCCCTTTGGATAATTGAAATCAAAGTAATACTCAAATTTCATTAGAAAATTTACTCTTTTATTTACTCTTGTATCTTCCCTTATAACTAATTATAATCTTGCCAATTATATTTTTAACCACAATCTTATTATTCATCTAATCAGCCAACTGAGTTGTGATCCCTGAATATTCTCATCTTTCAAGTAAAGAAAGGTATACTCACAGAAGTTGTACAACATTTTATAATAATTACTAAGTCAAGGAACTAGAAATTGAACCTGAGAATTCTGATTTTACATGTCTCCAGAAGAACTAATGTTCAAATATTTATATCTTAGTTTAAAATTATATACATTATATATAATTGTGCCAGGCACTGTGCTAACCAAACTTCAAGAATGAAAACTTGTTCCTCAAAGGAACTTGTTGTTTAATTCAAATATAAAGATATAAGATAACATAAAAAGTGACAAGTAACAAAATTATAATAAGTAATCAGGATGAAATGGTATCCCAAAGGGCACATGGTTCACAAGAGAATCCCAATGATTACTTGTAGAATCTCTTAAAGCAGTGTAAGAAATGAGTGTTTAAGTGAGGACATCTCTTAAGGCAAAGGTAGTAAACAAACCCAAATAACATGATAAAATACACAATTTTGTAGAATGAAAGTAGTTGGCTAACAAAAACTACAATTTGGAATGTGATGAGTGAGGAAGCTAGACTAATATAAATTAGAATCAAAATCTAAATTCCCTTACAGTATATATAAATGATTTGTGGTTTTACCATAAGGATTATTAGTTTTAGTATCTTTCAATATCTCATTATCAATCTGAACAAATAATTTCTTGGATGGAAGTTTTCTTTTTATTTCAACAGTGTATTAGTCACATTCCTGTCACTGGGACAAAATACATGATGCCTGAATATTAAAGAAGAAGGCTTTCATTTTGGCTCATTGTGTCAGTGCATTCAGTCCAGGGTTAGTTGGCTGTAAGGCATAAACTTCAGGATGGAAGGGTTTGGTGGAGGAAAGCAGCCCTTGGTAGCTGGAGGCAGAGAGAGAAGGGAGGAACTAGGGATAAGAGTGGACCTTTCCAAATTACATTCAGAATGGCCCACAGCTTCTGATTAAGCCTTACAAACCAAGAGCACAATCAGCTATAAATCCATCGATGGATTAACTTACTGATGAGCATAGCAATCCCTTTTCAAATCTCCTTCTCTGTATACTTGAGATTTAGGGGGCACATTAAACCCAAACCATAACATGATTCAATGTTGGCATAAATTCTTGTAAGAAATTATTGAGAGTTTTGATAAAGAAAAGTTGGGATGGTATGGAAAGTAAAAGTCAATTTTCAGAGCTAAAAGACTTGGAATCACTTAAATTATCAGGCAACAGGGGAAAGTTCTGGGCATAAATATGCCACATTACAGCTAGCTTCTCCTTATTAAAATATTCAGATGAACATATGTATTTCATAATATTTGTAATAGTTGGAAACTTTTTATCTACAATATTTATCTAACTTATGACATATTATTACTTCATGATCTTGTACACTATCTGAAACTAGGCAATGGCTTGCCTAACCTAACCAAACATCCCTGTAGTGACTCCAGAGTTAGTGATAGTTCATAAAAATTATTTGAATCTTATTTTTCAATATTGAGATGAATCTTCACAGAAAGCACCAGTGGAGTAATGCTGAGAAACTCAGGCTCATAAATATTCACCACTTCTAGACCAATCATCCTTTCTAGAGACAAGCAAAATCATTTCATGATGTCTGTTTTGCCACCTCCAGATTTCCGCGATATCATGCCATCTCCACAATGGCCAGGAGACAAATGCAGTTATTCTGCCAGCTTTGGTTTGATTTCCGCCTTTCACAGACCTCAGAGTTTATTGTGTTGTGCATAAGATAGCACAGGCAGATCTCCTGGAGGTGCAAACACAAGCAAGTTGGAGTGAATTTATGTCTAAGATTTGACACTTCTCCAATGTTAATATATTTTGCTATACATTAGCACATGAGCTGAATATCGACCACTGTCTTGCTGCAGATCATAGCTTTAGGTTAAGTTGGTATTACTTAGTATCGTTAAAAATCAGTGTCTTATGTCTTGCCAATTTTATTGATTTGTGTTTTATTTAACTAAACATTAATGAAAGTGACGACTTAGGGTTCAGAATAAAAGCACAAGAAGTTTCGTTAAGTGACTTCCCAGACTATCTATTATGGGTAAAACTGACAGTGCGAGGTATTTGTACATTTTAGGTGATTCCACAAGTTTTCTTTGCATTGATATTTTATATTTGTAATATGTAGTGAATTATGTATTGCAATTTCAAGCAAGGGATCTCTTCTAAGACATAATCACAATAATTTCTGAATATAAACAGGACTAAGTTCCATGGAGAATCAATTTTAACAACATATTATTTATTTTCTAAATTTAAAGCATGAAATATATTATTACTAGTTCAAATAGTAAGTATTCCGAATACATCATGATAATACTCTATAGTAGTCTTATTGACCTAAGCAAGCTTGTAGACAAAGGAGAATGGGAAAATCCTCTGATTCTGATATTCAAAATTTAATAAGTACCAACTAACTAGAATTTAAACACTTTAGTATGATGTCATTTTATGTATAATGTTAAACGAATATAAAGTTTTGTTCAAATTTTCCAAGAAAAATTTATTTCAAAAACTATATTAGCATCTACATAAACACTGTGAGAAATATCTTCTCAAGAGAAGTTTATATAGTAGTAAAACATGAAAACACTAATTTTTAAAAGTACCTTCCATCTTTCTTGTTTAAAAGCACATGTTAAAATAGCATTATCATAGAGCTTAAATTTTTCAAAGCCTACAACATTAAATTTTGTCTTTCTATAAATTATAAATTTAAAAGGTTTTTATCAGATTAGACAAGAAAAATAAAATTTTAGTTATGTTCTGAATTTTTGTAAGCCAAATCAATTAAATATTTGAGACTCATTAAGGTGACATAAATTATATTATCTGATCATTATACCTGAAATTGAGATTAATTATTCTTTGAAAATAACTCTCTTCCTTTACATTTATATGAGAAATCATTTTTATGCTGGAGAAAGGAAAAGAAATTTTCAAGCACAGCAAACCTGGCCATCTTGAATAAGTGAATATGAGTGAATAAGTGGGGACCAATGTAATGCCTTAGTAGAAAGGTGAAATTATTTAAGAAAAGCAAAATGCTGTCAAACTGTAAATGCATTTAAAATATCTGTGCATTTTTCCCTGTGTATGTGTTTTGAAATTAAAATATAACAATGTCATAAAGATACAACTTAATAGTGATTTCATTTTATTGGAGACAGGGAAATGTGAAAGAGAAGAATACATTTTTAGATACTTCTTTATAATGAGCTAATAATTCATGGGTTCAGTGATTGGTTTATCACTTTCTTACATTACTAAATATATCTGTATATGAAAAATATTTAAAAAGACTTCCATTCTTATCTCAGAATTAAGGGAATTGACAAAGTATTATTCCTACCCTTCCAAGAAAGAAAATAGATAGATTGCAATTCAATGATTTGCATGAATGCATCAAATAACTGGATAACTGAGACATTCAACTAAATTGCAATCTCAGAAAACAAAGAATTATCAGAGTGAGACATGGAAAGTGTACATGCTTAACTCTAACAAGTGCCGCTGGACATGGTGTAAGCCCCTAAGAATTCAGCTGAATTGTTTTGTCATATGATTAAAGGATACATGTTGACTAAGCTTAATATGTAAATCCTTTAGAATTTGCAGATTTACAGAAAGTTCACACATCTTCTAAGTTTTGTCTTGATGAACCCCAACAGCCACACAATAAGGCACTTTCTTTTTCCATTGAGTTTATTGGTGCATTTTAAGTATACAGTACAGTTACGTTCATCATTGGGATCTTGTACCTTCACATGATGTATCTTGGTTTTTACTTTCCCCCATTCCCCTACCCTCCCTTCACCTCCTCCACCCTTCCCTCTTTACAAAGCCTGTTTCCATTTTTTCTCCTTTTCTTATATTTTTCTTTTCCCTTCTCTCCTTTCCCCTACCCTTCCCACTTCCCCAACTCCTTTAGATCTTTTCTACCTTTTTAAATCATTCTAGAAGTGCTCTTTAACTCTTTAAGAATATGATAAAAAATACAGTGAATACTGGTTCCCAACATCATCCAACTAAAATCAAGTTTGTAAAAACCATTATGTGTTCTACACATCCACATTATTCCCTGGATCTGGCACTCTGTGATTTCTAGCACTTCACCAAGTTTCATAATAACAATGAAAGGCAAAAATTTTAAATTGATTCAGGACATGGAGAAAGTCAAGTATGACAGCTCAACAAAAGACAAGAGTGAGATGATACTTTGAAAGGAGTCGTTTCTCAGTTCCTCTCTTAATGAGTCTGTTGTTCCTGTACAGGAAGGGTATTGATTATTGAATGCTGACCTTGTATCCAGCTACTCTACTGAATTTGGTTATTAATCTAGAAGACTTTTGGTGAAGTTCTTGGGGTCTTCTATATAAAGTATAATGTCATCTGCAAATAATGACGATTTAACTTCTTCATTTCTCATCTTGATTCCTTTTAGTTCTTTCTCTTGTCTAATTGCTGTGAATAATGTTTCCAGAGTTCTATTGGACAGGAGTGGTGATAGAGGAATCCTTGTCTTGTTCCTGATTTTATCTTGAGGGGTTTCTGTTTTTGACCAATTAGTATGATATTGGCTGTCGGTTTTTCTTTTTCTTTTTTTTTTTTGGTACCCTGGATTGAACTCTGGTCCTTGAGCTGGCAAGGCAGGCCACTGAACCACTGAGCTAAATCCCCGTCCCGGCGGTTGGTATCAGGCTGAGATAAAGACCATCTATTGCAATTTTCTGTACTGTTTTTATTTATCATGAATGGGTATTGAATTTTGTTGAACATTTTTTTCTGCATATATTGAGATAATCATGTCATTTTTGTCCTTCACTCTGTTAATATAGTATATCAAATTTATCAGCTTGCATATATTAAACCACCCCTGCATCCCTGGGATGCATCCCACTTGGTCAGGGTTTACAGTCTTCTTGATGATCTTCTGCATTCTGTTTGCCAGTATCTAATTGAGGACTCTTGCATTTCTGTTCGTTAGGGAGATTGGCCTATAGTTCTCTTTTTTTGGTTCTTCTTTCTCTACTTTGGGATCAAGGTGATGCTTAATTCCAGGAATGAATTTTGGAGTATTACTTTTGTTTCAATTTTATTGAAGATTTTAAACACAATGGCAATAGTTCTTCAACAGTGAAATCATCAGGACCCAGGTTGTCTTTGTTTGTAAGCTTTTAATTACATTTTCAATTTTATTGTTTAATATTGGGTTGTTTAGAATTTTTAGGTCTTCTTTGTTCAAATCTGGCATCCCTCAGAAATGAAATATCTAGGAATCAATCTACTAAAAGAAACAAAATACTCCTACTCTGAAAACTGCAGCATTCTGAAAAAAAAATGATAAAGAGGATGTCAGAAAATGGAAAGCCATCTCTTGCTCCTGTGTAGGAAGAACCAATATAGTGAAAATGGCCATGATTTCAAGACTACCATATAAATTCAATGTAATCCCAAATGAAATTCCAACATCATGTTTCACATAACTTTAGAAAATAATCCAAAAATTCATTTGGAACAAGAAAAGACCTAGAACAGCAAAAGCAACTATAGGCAGCAAAGATAAGGCAGGGGATACGACAACCCCCAACTTGAAACTATACTACAAAGGTACTGTGATAAAATAGCCTTGTACTGGCAAAGAAATGACCTGAGGATCAGTGGAATAGATTAGAAGATGCAGAGACAACTCCAGACATAACCAGCTAACCTCATCTTTGACAAAGGACCCAAACAAATACCATCAGTGTTGTAAAGATAGCCTCTTTAATAAATGCTGCTGAAAAAAATGGATTTCAACTTGCCAAAGATTAAAATTAGACCCATATCTTTCACCATGCACTAAACTAAAATTTAAATGGATCAAGGTCTAAAAATTAAAACAGAAACACTAAACTGGCTGGAAGAAAGTTTAGGTAGAGCTGTTGAAGACATTGGCATGGGAAAAGACTTCATGAACAAGACCTCCCAAATGTGAAGATGAAATCCAAAAATTGGCATCTGAAATGAATAGACATTTCTCAGGCAAAGAAGTAAAAATAGCAAATAAAAGTATGATAAAATCTTCCACCTCACTGGTCATTTGATAAATGCAAATGAAAACAATGCTTGGGGCCAAGGATTTAGCTCAGTGGTGCCACCACCTGCCTTGCAAAGCGCAAGGAACTGCATTCCCTGGAACCAAAAAAAGAAAGAAAAAAGAAAAAGAAAACAATGCTGAGATTCCGCCTCACTCCAGAAAGAATAGATGCTATCATGAAATCAACCGATAAAAATGCTGGTGGGGCTGTGGAGAAAAAGGAGCCCTTCTTCACTGTTGGTAAGAGTTTGGACTGATGCAACCATTGTGGAAATCAGTGTGGAGATACCTCAAAAAATTAGAATTAGAGGTCCCATTTGACCAAACTATTCTTCGGCTGGGTATCTTCCCAAACAATTCAAAGAATCATAAAATAGCAATATGCATACCCCTCTTTTTAGCAGCACATTTTGTAATGGCTAAAACTTGGAAACAGCCCACTTGCCCATCAGCTGGAGAATAGATAAAGATGTGTGAGTTTGTGTGTGTGTATGTGTGTGTGTGTGTGTTATAAAATTGAATACTACTCAACCATAAAGAAAGGTAAACTTGAATCATTTATAGTTAAATGGATGCACCTTGAGATATACTCTTAAGCAAAATAAATAGGACACTCATGAATAAATACAGAATAGTTTCTCCAGTGAGAAAAACTGAAAGTGTAAAGGAGGATCAAAATGTTAATAGATAATGTGAAATGGGAACAAAAGGCCAAAAGGGGGAAGGGAAGGGAAGGGGAAGTGGGAAGGGCAAGAGAAAGGAAACAAGGGAAAGGAATAAATGTGAGAAAGGGAAAAATGGAAACAAAGTCTTTGTAAATGGGAAGGTTTGGAGGGGTTGAAAGGAGGGCAGGGGAATGGGGGCAAAATAAGAACCGAGATATATCATGTATGGGTACAAATTCCCAATGATGAATGCCATCATTCAGTATACCTAAAATGTACCAATAAACTTAATAAATAAAAAGAAAGAGTGAGAGCAGACTTCTAGAAATGCCTCAGTGGGAAGAGTGAAGAGAAAAGTGTGTTATAAGATGAGGTGTCGGTGGGTATTTGAAGAGATTAATGGCCATGTGTCAGCTACTTCAAAAATATTTTAAAACTTAAACTTATTGCATTGTCAACCATATCTAAAATGTATAAAAAGACATATTCGTGCAAAAACCACAAGCAGAATAAAACAAAATATTATAAATTATAATAAAAAACACCCTCCAAAACATGTCATCTTAAAGTGCCAAAAACTAAGACACATATTTTCAAAGAAAGAGGAAAAAATGTATACAGAGTAATACTTAAGTTCACAAATACTTCTTTCTGTTCATCAACAATTTGATTTGCATACAGAAGTCTTAAGCAGGATTTTGCTTCCATTTGCCAACTCTACACTGAGTGTCAAACACAACCATCGCCATCTCCCTCCGATGGTGGAAAGAATTAAGTTCATGAATAAGGTACCACCGTAATTGATAAAGAAATAATAACAAGTACTATTCTTTTCCTAGGGACCATAAAATGTACAATAACAGACATTTTTAAACTGAGCAAGATCAAACAAAGCAACAAGCAAATGAAGCCTCATCAACACAGAGTCAAGTATAGTGAGAACAACTAGTAAAAGGTGACGATCTGAAAATTTACGTTAGGTAAACCAATTCTACAGGAAGTATTAAAAGAAGTTTGTTAGACAGAAAGAAGTGGTGATAGTACATACAGAAGTCTCTAAAACTGCACTACAGCAGATAAAAATGCTCTAACATTGAACTAGGAATTCAAGTCCAGACAAGGATAGTTTGTTTCTCCCTGGTCTTCCATGCTAAGTAGAACTATTAACCCTGGAGACAAAAGTAGAAGTTGATCAATAGAAAACTCTGAATGATGAGGTGACAAACTTTTTAGGCTTCTAGGATTGAAGAAACAAAGCAGCAATAGGATGTAGTACATATCCCATTTGACAAGAGCAGGTAACTCACTCCTAGCATTTCCCAACTTCACTAGAGCAGAAGAAAGTATCAATATATTAGCTCATTCCTCCCATAGGTTAAAAAAAAAAAACAAAATGTATCTTTCTGACAACATCTGTTGAACCTAATAGCACACACACAAAAAATAATCCACCAGGAGATATAACAGCAATAAGTGACAAGAAAATACATTCTCTTTCTCTCTAAACCTAAGATACATATTCCTCCAAAGTGTCATACAGCAAAGTGAAAGTCTAGGAAGAAAATAGCCACACCTAGACATTTGGTTTTGTGGTGTACCTTCCTGATTGATATATCTAAATTTTTGCTTAACTTTCCTGGGTCATTTTTGAAGCAGGAATTGGGGAGCAAGATAATGCCAACATAAAATGTTTCCTTCAAAAGAAGCCTCTTTGTAACTTTAGGCCTAAGGCTGCCCTTCCTAAAATAGGAGAATACCTTTTCTCTGACTTAAATAACAAACAATATCAGGATCAAAAGGTGTTCTTAGCATCTCTAGATAATCCAAATGCACCAAAATCATATCAGAAAGGCTCTGAAGTTTAATCCTTCATAAGAACAGTCTATGGTGAGTCTGCATGCTAAAATCAAATACAGTGAATTCCTGATTTATCAAAAGCCTTGAATATATTTCAGTTACTTCTCACATCTTAACCATCATAACCTATTGTATCTAGGATACAATAAAAAAATCGACATCATAAAAAGAATCCAAATGAAAAATGACAATGAAGTGATACTTATGCTGAGAGGTGACAGATGTTAAGATTATCTGAAGAGGAGTCTTAACAGTCTTCACAAAAATGCTCCAAAAACAGCAGTTAAGGGCCAGGAATGTAGCTCAGTAGGGCTGTGCCTGCCTGGCATGAGCCACAGCCAGAGTTAGATGCACAGAAATAAAAAAGATAAAAAAAAGAGCAACTAAAATTCTCTTAAAGCACATGAAAACTAGAAAACCTCTGATAAAAGTTACTTTAAAAAAGAAAGATTCAAGAAAACTTTGACGTGTGAGACTTCACTGAAGGGAGTTGAATGGTGCCCCCTGCAAAGATATGTTCATTTCCCTGAGCCTATACATGTGACCCTATGAACAAAGCTTTAATCACTACTTTTACTGAGGATGCTAAGGATATGGAAATTATATCATTGCCCTGGAAGACCTAGTGATCAGTGTCCTTAAAAGATACACCTAGAGCAAAGACAGAGAGGAAGAAGAAGTCCATGTGATTGAAGTTTTGAGCTACAAGCTTCGTAGCCTAAAGTCTCCAGGACATTGGAGAGAGAGGATGGTTTCTCCACTAGTACTTTCAGAGGTTTTAAACTCCTGGTAAAATTTTGATTTTGGAGGTTTGGTCTGAAACACTGTGAAAGAATCAGTGTCTATGTTTTAATCCACCATGTTTGTGATCTTTGTCAAGGTAGTCCTACTAAGTCAATCCATTATTTAAATTAAAGAACAATAGAACAAAATAAAAACCTTTGCTTTATAAAGGACTATTCAGATGACATCTTCACCCATATACTCATAGATGATGTTATGGCTAAAGTCTAGGTGTCCCCCTGAAGCCTCATGTGTTCATAGTGGGGTGTTTTGGAAGTGACTGGATCATGGGTGTGTGATACTGGATTAGTTACCGATGGGTGTTTAGCTGGGTGTGAGGTTCCAGGTTAAACCTGGTGGGAAGAAGTTGTAGAATTGGAAAAGAGAACCGTTGCTTCCAAGTTTTAGAAGTGAGGAAGGAAGAAAGTGGTGAGAAAGGGTAACAGTAGAGATGGGAATGTTGAGCATTTTTATTCTGATGGGGTTATACAAACCTACATACCTGATAAAATTGTTTAGAACTAAATCCAGTCATATGCTCACACACACACACATACACACACACACACACACACAGTCTAATACATTGAAAACTGATAAAAGTGGGGTCATGTGATAGACTACCGTTTCTGGTACTTGGTTCTTGTACTATATATTTGAAAAAAATTACCACTGAGTGAAACTGAGTAAACTTAGCACAGGATTTCCCTATATTTTGCCTTAAAACTGAATGTGAGTCTGTATTTGTTTCAATAAAAATTTCATTGAAAAACAAACAGCTCAAGTATTTTAAGACTATTCAAAAAAGAAAAATGTAAATGACACTAAAATAAGCTTAATTATTATTAGAAATACAAAAAATACAAATTAAACGCCATATCCTACAGTGACTAGAAGAAGCCTGACAGTAGCAATTATAGTGGAAATTAGTGAGAAACCCATATTTGTTAGTGGGGTTGTAAAAAATACCACAACATATGAACATGATGCGGAATTTTCCTGCTAATTAAATCAATCATGAACGGGAGATGATTTTGCCTCCCAAGGGATACTTAGCAACATCTACAGTTGTTTTGTTTGTTACAATTGGCAACAGTGCTGCTGGTATCTAGTTGGGCATAGTCCAGGACGCTGCTAATGATTCTGTAGAATCCCTCCTGTAGCAAGGAACCACTGGGTTCAGAATGTTAATCTTGTTGAAACAGGAACACCCAGACTAGAAACATAAATATAACGACTAGAAACACAAATTTAATGCATGACCCAGCAATTACATGCCTTCCTATTCTGGAGGAAAGAAAGCACAAGACTTTGCATAAATTTGGTTACTAGGTTTATTTATAATTATCAAAACATGCAATGTCTGTATATTAATAGAAATGTCCTAATCAATGATATAATGAAATGAATTACTGATTCATAAATAACAGGTGAATCTCAAAATCATGTATTGCAAAGAAGACTCCAGGCATGAATACCTCCCTTACTCATCCTATTTTCATGTAATTGTGGTAGGCAAAATCTACCTATAATAATGACAAATCAGTAAACACCTTAAATCTGAGGTGAGACAGTTGACTACAAAGTTGCATGAAAGAATATTTTAGAAATAATGCATATGTTTCCTACTTTTTGGTGCTAGTTATTAGGGTGTATATAATTATAAAATGCCTGTAAATTTCCAATTAAAATTAGTGTGTTTTACTTCATTTAATTTATTTATAAACATAGTTGGCTATAAAACAGTGAGTGAGGCATTGATTCTTGGATAGTCATGGACAAGCAAAGAACAAGATCAAACAGCATCCTTATAGAAGGCTTTCCTACCTGTTGTCTGTTATAAAAACTATCTTCCTATTATCTCCTTTCCTGGCTTACTTTGTATAACATTTATGTAATCTCTTATTTATACACATTTGTACAATGGTGTGATGATGTTAATATCCTTTCCATATTTTTTCTCTGCTGAATCTCTGACACTTAGATGAGTGTCTGGCACTCAAGAGATACTCAGTGAATATGTTCTGCATAAATGAACACATGGACCAAGTGTGTTCCATGAAGTCTTTCCATATGCTATGTGTCATAAAGTATGTCAGGAAACCACTGATTCACAGAACATGCCTGTGGAAATTAGATGCAAAAGTAGACAAGAATTGAGACCTTCTTTGTGTGAGGCACAAAGGGTTAGATATATGTGATCATAATCACATATGATCTTAAGAAGCCTGAGTCGTTTGTTTTTTGAATTTTTGAGATGATGGAATTGAAAATTAGATGAGTTAAATGGAATTGCAAAGTGAGTAAATGGAAATTTTTGAATCTAATTTTAATCTAAGTAGCTTTTACTTTAATACCCACTCCTATTGCATTTGGTTCTGTTATCTCCCATAGATAATCTGTCAATCAAATATTCTAAATAATTTCTAAAAAATGAATATTTGTGTTTTCCATAGTTTCTTTAAATTTATTTCATGGAGTACCCCCAGAAAATTCTAGTTTTAGGACATGTTTGCTTCTGAAAACACTTACTTAAGGAAAAAGCTTCATTTCCTACTATCTAGAATATGTAAAGAATTTAAAAAAATCAGACCCCCCAAATTTAAAGACCTAATCCAAAAATGGTCATCTGAAATGAATGGACATTTCTCAGATGAAGAAGTAGACGCAGCAAATAAACACATTAAAAAAAATCAACATCACTAGTCATTTGAGAGATGCAAATGAAAATAATGCTAAGATTCCAACTCACTCCAGAAGGAATGGCTGCTATCAAGAAATCAACAAATAACTAATGTTGGCGGGGCTGTGGGGAAAAGGAACCCTTCTCCACCCTTGTGGGAGTATAATCTAGTGCAATACTATGGAAATCAGTGAAGATTTCTCAAAGAACTAGGATTAGAGGTTCCATTTGACTCAGCTATTACCCTGCTGGGAATGTTCCCTAAAGAATTAAAAGAATTATACCACAGCAATATATGCACACTCATGTTTATAGTGGCACAGTTTATAATAACTAAATCTTGGAAACAGCCCAAATACCCATCGACAGGTTTGGATAAAGAAATTGTGTGCTTTTTTGTTTTTAACAGAATGGATTATTACTCAGCCATAAAGATAAATAAACTAGACACATTTGTAGCTAAATGGATGCCCCTAGAGGTCATATTCTTAAGTGAAATAAATAAGATGCACCTGTATGCTGCTGTAAAAAACTGAAAGTGTAAATGAGGATGAAAATGTATATTAGATATTGTAAAACAGGAAAAAATGTTCAAAGAAGAAGCAGAACTGGGGATAGGGGGTGGTGGAAAGGAAAGAAGGGAAAGAAAAAAATGAAGAAAAGAAGGAATAATGGAAATAAAGCTTGTGTATATAGGGAGAGGTGGAGGGGCTGAATGGAAGGAAAATGGGAAAAAAATAAGAACTAAGATATATTATGTACAGGTACAAATTCCCAATGATGAATGCCGTCATAGTGTAGACCTAATATGTACTAATAAATTTAATGAATAAAAAAGCTAGCAAAATTTGATTTATCTATTTATTTATTTATTTATTTATGGTGTTACTGGCAATTCCACCCAGTCTTTTCTCTCACTCAAATACATCTCTAGCCCTTTTTTATTGCTTATTTTGAGACAAGATCTTCCTAAATTGACTAGCTGAACTCTTGAAATCTTGTTTCAGCATCACAGAGTACTGGGGTTACAGGCCTATGCCACTATGCTTGGTTAATTAGGCAAACTTTTAACATAAATTTATCTCCATTTTTTAAAAATTGAAGATGGTTCCCCAAACTTCTTTCACAGGCTTTATCAGTCAATCCATTTAAGACTAAGAACTTGGTATTGCATATTCTCATCATAATAGCTTGCGTGTATCATCACAGTCAGAGCAGCGCAGCAACGCCCCACTAAAGGGAATGATAACACCTTCAAAACAGGATCTATCACCTCCTTCAAAGAAAATGTAAAATCAAAGATACTAATTTAATGACCAAATGAAACTGGAAGATTTGAGAACTAATCAGTTTGAAAAAAAACTACTGTTATCATAAAGCAATAATCAATAAATATCCAAATTAACCCTTTTGTATATACAAGCACGTTTATGAAACAGTTATAAGAAAATATTTCAGTGCATTTGTAAAGTGGTGGCTTTTATCTCCCTAGATTATAGGAGCCCTTCAAATTCCCAAGTATTATATTCCACTTATTATTCATACGCGGCCTCCTTCCTATCACCCTGAGCCGAGCAGCTTGCATTTTCCACCAGTTATCTGCAGTCTCTCGCATCTGAAAATCTAGATGAGGTGGTCAATTTGCAAGCAAGCAATTCTCTCTAGTGCTGATTTTGCAAGCAAAATATAAACATCATTTACTTCTGTGGTGTGTTGAAGACATGCCGTTAAAAATTCATCTGCAAAGTCAAAGACGAAAAAAAGAAGAGCAAAAAACAGCAATGAATTGTAATAAAAATTTGTAGAGTAAATGGGTATGACAGGCCACGCATCGATCCACATAAACAGCTTGGCTAAGGTGGTTTAAAAGGGTAGATTTCTGGCCCTGAATTACTTACTGTGATGCATCTTCCTTGAGCTCTGCACTCTCATAGCACAGACAAAAACATGATTTTTTTTTTTTGCTTTCTCAGACAAATAACTGAGATTTATTGTCTATATTTTCAAAGAAGATGGTGACAAACTATCCATCTTTTTTTGTGTGTATGTGTGTGTAGCAATGGCATTTATAAACAAATGTAGGAAATACTTTTATTTAAAGTATACAGTTGCCTTTATATCAGAATTAATGTACTCTATATTCAGAAAGGTTAAGGTAACAATTCTAATGAAGAAAAAACTCCATTCCACATTATATATTTACTGTAAAGGAAACTGTTCTTTTCTAATATAGTTAATAACACCTATGCATCTCAGGCTTATTTATTTTTTAAGGAACAAACTCTACTATCTAAATTTACTTTCAGTAGATAGTCCAGCAACATTTTCCTTTCAGTACAATGTCCCCCCACCCTTTATAAGTTTGTTCCTGGGAACCAGGCAGTTTAGGTAATGAGGGAGTTCATTTAGGAGTAAATGTTTACAGTTTTAAATATACAGTAATTTTTTTGCTTGCCTCTTAATGTACTAATAGTTGTGTCTAAAAATATGCAATTCTTAAAAAGGTACCATTTCTGATTTCTTTATTATCTGTAACCTTTGGAAACTAATAACATAAAACTACAAAATTAGCAAATGTATTGAAATCTGTATATAAAACATAAATTACCTCTAATTTCAAACTCTCACCTATTAGCGCACCACTCAATCTTTTCAAAAAAAGTGGAAAAGAAAAAGAAAATACGTCTCTAAAGGTAGTCATATACCACTCTCTAAAAGACGGAAACTGTTCCTTTTAACATTAACCCACCGCACACCCAGTTCAAAACACATTAATTGTCTTTGTCATTGACATTTCCAAGATGAGACTTTATATTTCGTTCCCATAGCTCTGGTTATCAGAAAACCCATGTTTTCCTTTATTGAAAGACTGATCCAGCTGATGTTGGCGTAACCCTTCCAACATTCTGCATCCTCATCTTTCTTTGCTCCTGGACACATTTCCTCGGGTTCACTATCGTAATCTTCATGAAGAGTTGCTGCTACTGATAGGGTTTTTGGAGCAAGAGTTGGAAGAGTTTCTCCGGGCTTCTCTGCTGTCTCCAGCTGTCTTCGGCTTCTCAGGCTCCTCCTCTCGGGCCCTTCCGTCCACCATTTTCCAGGCTACCTCTCAGGTTCACTTAGAAAGGGATCCGCGGAACAGTCACTTTTCATTAACCTACATGGTCTAAGAGAGGGTAAGTCGTCCATGTTGAATATAATTCTACAAAGTATTCTCCTTAGTGATTTTCTTACCTATATTGAGATAAAGTTGACATTTTAAAAAGTGCAACTTGATTATTTGATAAACTGTACATTTTGATATACTAATTACAATGAATCTAATTAACATATCCACAACCTCACCCAGGTACCCTTTTTGTTTAGGTAGTGACGATAAGATTACCCACCTAGCAAATTTTAAGTGAAAAATGCAGTATTTTAGATATTGCCTCTTATAGATATATGGTTTACAGACATTTTCGTCAATAGCTTGCCTATTTCTTCTCTTGCTTCTTTTATTCAATGACATTTGTCAAATTTCACATTTTTCTGTGCTCTGGGTGTTATTTTTTTTAATTTCAAGATTTTAACTATAAGTAAAGATATTCCCATAAAAATCACCAATCTGGCAGGGTGTGGTGGCACCCACCTGTAATCCCAGCACTGAGACAGGAGGATCACTGCAAGCTCAAAGCCAGCCTGGCCTACACAGAGAGTTCAAGGCCAGCTTGAAGTACATAACCAGAACCTGTCTAACAGAAAAGTCTGAAAATCCTAAAAAATAGTATATGATCCCTACAATGCACAGACCTCAATTCAGTTTTATTAGAAATATTAAAAATTATGGAAACATGACACCACCCATAGAAACAATGCTCTCATAATTTACCACAAAGAAATGGAGATCGTAGTGTTGCCTGAAAAATAATTAAAAATAATTGTTTTTAAAAAGCTCAGTAAACTACAACAGAACATGGGGAGATAAGCAAAAATTGATAACACATTAACAAAATGAGACAGAAAACATAAACAGGAAACAAATAGAAAATGTGATGCTGTAGACTAAAATAACTGAGTTAAATTTTGATACAGCACTTCCTTGGCAGACCCAGGAAAACAGAAGAAAGAATCAGTGAAATTATGCAGTCACAGAAATAACTTACAATTTTCAGTCACTGGGACAAGATTAAAAGAAAACGGTAAAGAAAGCCATGTGTCTCAGGAGATAATTATGTATGCATGATAAGTGTCCAAGAAGATCCGGGAAAGAGATAAAGAATAAAGCTCATGTGAAGGAATAACAACAGAAAACTTCCCAAATGTGGGGAAGTAAGTGAATGTCTAGTACCTCGAAGCCCAGAGAACCCAAACTAAGCTATGACTAAGAAATTGTCTGTTTCTTTCTGCATGTTTGTTTCCACTTCCCAGTATCCTGTGGGAACATTACCCTTTATGGATCATTCATGAAATATTGTAAGGCAACAGTTTTCTGTAGCTTTGAAATAAACCCTTAGCTGAAATAAAATCTTAGAAGAAGAAAGATTTAGTTTGGCTTACATTCTCAGGGATTTCAGTTCACAGTTGGTGTGCCTGGTTTGCCCGTAATGAGGCGGTAACTCCTAACAGAGAGCATAGTGCGAGGAAGCTACTCCTGTCATGGTGGCCTAGAAACAAAGAAAGAAGAGTCTCCTTTTATGGTGAAGCGCCTCCTCTCTCAAAGTCTATTAGGGTATGAACCCATCAATGGAGTGATCCATTTAGGACTTCACAGTCCTCATAATCTGATCATCTTCCAAAAGCTCCAACTATAATACAGCTAGATTCGAGAAAAGCTTTGAATATATGACCATTTGGGGAAATTTTCAAATCCAAACCATAGCAATAGATAAAATTAAATGTCTTCAAAACTTAGCATACTGTGGTGCTTTTCCAAGTGCGTTCATGTTATACTGGAAACCTTGTCATTTTGCACAGTTGGTTGTCAGAATTGAATCGGTCATATATTCTGCCTCCAGAGTCTAGGCTTTTTGGACTTCTGTTTCTTTCCTCCGCTGGAGTATTCTTACTTACCTTATGATGTTCCCCAACCATAATTAAGTATTTTGAAATGGTTCATAATAATCGGGAAGTCATTTGTCTATTCTGTGAATAATTTGTACATTTACTTTCAAAGTAATTCTTGCTTTTTGTTCTGGAATTGTGATACAGTCTTGGCCCTGAGTATTAAGTGCTCCACTGACTGTGGCAGTTGTGAAGGCACATCCAGCAATCCTAAAATTTGGAAGGGCAAATCAAGAGGATCTTGAAATCTAGGCCAGTTTAGACTATGATGAGACAGGATAGCTAACAGCAACAACCACGTATGTGGTCCAGCTATTCTACATTTTAGGTAAAATAAACCAAAAGCAGCTGATGCCAGTATTTCTCTCCCAACCTTCCAGAAATTTTTTCCATTTATCTTTACTATTACATATGAAAAACATGGGCCAGACTCTGTATTTCAATTGGACTTGCTTAGCCAAGTGACCTGAAGACCCTTGTTTGGACTTCTAGAATAGCAGATTGAAGGATCTGAAGACAAACACCAAATCATAGCAGCAGGAAGTAGCGAATTGTACATGCTTGCTCCAAAGGAAGCAGTTGACATTCGGAATGCCTGTAATGTCTACTTCCCAAGTCCAAAAATTTAAAGATTAAAATGCAGAGAGAATACATCAATCACAACCTAATGGAACAAGTTTTACTTGCCATTCCAGGAAGATCACTCTCTCTGGGTTTTTGTTTTTTGTCCTTTTTCTTACTTGGCTCCAAGAATAAAGTGAATAATTTTGCCCCAGACCAAGCCACTAAGCTATAGAAAATAGTTACCTGTGTATAAAATCGCATCTTTGAACACAAATAGAACATAGTTTATGGGGATACATACAAACACAAATATTGTGAAGATAATGAGTAAGCATCAGAAGTAAATGTGGGTAGGACACCATGGGGTATTAAGGGGGGAAAAAAAGCTCTTTCTATCCCAGTGAGGTAATAATCTGTAAATTTCATACATATTAGTTTATCCAACAAATATTCTAGGTAGGTCTTGTGTATTTAACACCAATACCACACCCAGAAAACCAGAATGAGACTGGACAGAGAAGACTGATCATAAAGAAATTGCAGTCTGTTAGATGTATTTCCTCATATGTGAAAATTTCTCTTTCTCTCACCATAAGGCAGTCTTACTTCCTCCAATTTCTGTTGTATCAACCATGTCACATACAATGAGGTAAATGATATGTATCACACAGTTCTGTACATCAATGAGATTGAAATATATCATAATTTTATGGATGATATTAATATAGTGGAGGGAAAGCTTAGAATTACTCATATTTGTAGGACTAGAAGTCAGAATGAGTAAGGCTCGGAATCTACACTAGCATCCATTAAGTGTGTAATCACTGGCATTTAATTTATTTGATTATTTCTCTCCTAAAATAAAATAATAAAATTATATGAGTTGCTATAATTATACACAAATAAAATGCCTACAACTTTAAATATAGATAGATATAAACAGCCACTGTAATGTCTAATTTCTTTCATACATCACTTTCCAGTATTTATTTTCTGTTTCCAAATAACCCAACACTATGCTTTTATTTATTTATTTATTTATTTATTTTTGGTACCGGGGATCGAACTCGGGTCCTTGCACTTGCTATGCTTTTAAAAAGTGAAATTTGTCATATACTAATATCATACCATTGTCTCCAAATAGTATTATGTTTATTAATTTACCTTCTTTGAATAGTCTTGTCAGCATCTTTTACAAAGTTTTTCTTATGCAGAGCTTAAGATCAGAATCTTTGATGCAATTCATATTTTCTCTACTAATACGTGATCCTCAATTCGTTTTAAACCAGCTTCACTTTAATATATAAGCTTAACAGCATAATTAGGTAATTAGGCAGGAAATGTATTTGTTATCCCTTTTTTCTAACTGCCAGTTATTTACCATGTTTTCGTTTAAATTCACAAATATTCCTAAGTGAAATTAATAGGACACACATGTGTCCATACTGTATAGCTTCTCTGGTGTGATAAACTAAAAGTGTAATCAAGTAAACATATAAAATTGACATTGTGTAATAGGAAGAACATATCTAAAGTGAAGGGGAAGTGAGAGGGGGAGGTAAAAGGTAAGAAGGGAAAAGAAAAAATAAGAGAAAAGGAAAAAAATGGAAAAAAAGTCTTTGTAAATGGGGAAGGGTGGAGGGGGTGAAGAGTGGACAGGTGTATGGGGAAAAAATGAGAACCAAGATCTGTCATGTAAAGGTACGAGATCCCAATAATGAATGTAACTGTACTGTTTACCTAAAGTGTACCAATAAAAATTAGAAAAATAAGCCAGGCGTGGGGGCGCACACCTGTAATCCCAGCACTCGGGAAGCTGAGGCAGGAAGATGACTGAGTTCAAGACCAGCCTGGGCTACATAGTGAGTTCTAGGTCAGTCTCAATTACATAGTGAGACCCTGGCTCAAAAAACAAAACAAAACAAAAATTAGAAAATAAATAAATTCACAAATGTAGCATGAAAAGCTTCTTAAACCACATTTTTAAAAGTCTAATTAAAGTTTATGCATGTCTTTCTAGATTTTGGAATTTTATTATTCAAGCTTCAGATGTAATATGATACTTCATGATTACTTTTGTCTAACTGAACATTGGTAATGTTCCTGAGAATAATGCCTATTGTTTCATTTATCACTTCCAAGATGTTGTCACCCATGCCATCACCAATGGTTCTCCACCAGACTTCCTGCTAATATTAAAGGCGATTTCTGGTACAAGGGATGATTTTGACCTTATATTTCCTGTATTCCTGCAGAGCACCTTATTTTGCTGCCTTTGTGAGTAAGAATGTACCAAATATTTGAAACATTATCTCTAGGGTTGTCATCTACTAGTTACTATCATCTGAAAAATGTTTTCTATCCTATACTAATTTCCGAAGTTAAATAATAATTGTGCCTAATGAAGACTGGAGAACATCCCTACTCTCTGTGAGCAATATTGATATAATTATTATTTATATATCTTTTTATTTATTTGTTCATTTTTAAAGTTACTAGCTAGATAATAATTGCATGTTATTATCTTCTGTATTTTGTATCCAAATTTTTGTCTGAAAATACATTCTACTTATATAAGTCCATGCTCTGACAAGTCTAACTTCATGAAAGATAACTAAAGGGAAATGACAGTCTTTGCTAAAATAAATGCATCTCTTAACAATGAAAATTCCTGCACCATTAATAAACAAGTATTTCTTAAACTATGAATATTTTTATGTCTGACACACCCTGACAAGACAGGCATTTGTCAGAAGCATGTTGATGTCACACTTACTTTTCTTATATATTATTCCCTAAAGTTCTCCTGAGGCTAAGTAATCTGAAGATCTCATTAATAGCATTTGCAAATTAATTCTGTATTTATAGAAAATATTATATTTGCATGATGGGTATTTTCCATGTTACAACTTACTCTAAATAATAGAGGTCTTTGGACTCTTGTAATTCATGTTATTTATGCATAAATTTTTGTTAATTACACATTAAGTGACTCGAGAGGATTTGGTATTGTAGTGATTAATCATATTACTAGTACTGACTGTTACAAAGCAATTTACTATAGTTTAAAATGTAGCTATAAGTAACTTTTAAATGTTTAGAACATTTTGTGATTTAACAGAAAGATGATTTGGACAGGAAACCAAAACTTTGCTTTTTGTTTGGGTCTGTGATATGTTATTAATACTCCACTAGAAATTTAGAAAGTCACTTTTCTCTATGAATGAGTTGTCTATGAAGAGGGGTCACCAAGGTGATCTCAGCCTCACCAATTATTGCATTATTTGGCCAGAGCTTTAACCTCTAGACCACTGACTTTACTACAATTGTTTATTTTATTCCATTTCTTCTTTAAACATTGCATTCCATAGAAAATAAAACAAAAACAAAAGATCCAATATCATCAACAAAAAGCCAAGTGTTTCCACATGATTTTTCACATTAGAGAATCAGTTTATTCAAACTCAAAGCACTTGATTCTTTTCACTAATGAAAGAATAGATTATACAAAATTGTGTTATATTTTATCAATTTATTAACCAATTTGATAGACAAATTGAATCTGTATGAAATACTTTAACATATTAAAGCGCACACTAAAAGGTAATAGAAAACAGGGAGATCTTTTGGAAAAGGAAATCAAAGGATGTAGAAAGGGAAGAAATTAGGAAAATGGAATAAAAAAAAGAACTGAGATGTGTTATGTACATGTGTCAAGTTCTCCTGAGGAATGTGACTATTACATATCACAAACACATACTAATATAAAAATTTCACTTTATCTATTATACATTTTGATCCTTATTTACACTTTCAGTTTCTCATACCAGACAAACAATTCAGTATTTACAGATGTAGGGGAAGGGGAAGTGGGAGAGGTAGGGGAAAGGAAAGAAGGGAAAGGAAAAAATATGAGAAAAGGAAAAAATAGAAAGAAAGTCTTTGTAAATACGGAGGGGTGGAGGAGTTGAAGGGAGGGCAGGGGAATGGGGAAAAATAAGAACCAAGTTATATCATGTAAAGGTACAAGTTCCCAATGTTGAATGTCATCATATTGTGTACCTAAAATATACCAATAAATTTAATATTAAAAATTTAAAAATAAGGCCAGGGATTTAGTTCAGTGGTTTGGTGGCCTGCCTTGCAAGCGCAAGGACCCAAGTTCAATCCCCAGTACAAAAAAAAAAAACAAAAACAAAAACAAAAAAAAAGAAAAGAAAAAGAAATTAAAAAATAAAAATTGAAAAAAACTATTTATTAACTGAGAATCACTCTGGCCCCATTTTAAGGTGTTGAATTAAAAAGGACTTTACATATTCTTTGCCTTAATAAGGAATGAGCCCTAAAAATTAAATATATTTGAAAATGTCTCAAATGTTATAATTTTTATTTAAAAGTTCTCCTAATAGTCATAAGCAATGAATAAAGAATTTCCTTAATACATTCTTTTACCTAAAGAGCAGCTTCCAAATTTGCCAAAATGTTATTTTATTTTATTGAAGACCTTCTTAGACAATTTTGTTACAGTCTTCTCTGAATTAAGTCCATTATTCTGAGAAATAATCATATATTAACAGCAGTTTTACATCACATTTTTCATTTTTATTTTGCATACAGAAAGTTCAGGGTACTAGAATGTTTTCAGAAAACTCTTTTCACATTCATTCTCCTTGCTAGTTTGAGTTATCCCAAATAATTCGACATGAGATGGAGTGTTCATTTTAGCCTTTTAGTTAATTTTGCGTTTGTCAGTTAGCAGATTATAGTATTGATTGACTATGTTACAAAAACACTCACTTCTGAATGACATTTCTCCAACACACATTTTCAGAAATCAAAGATAATTTGTTGCAATATTATTTTCCCTTCTCAACATTGCTCAAACTCAATTTTTACTTTTCTTATAATCAAGTAAAATCCAAATATTGTGTACATTATTGGTAAGGAGGACCTGAAGATTTTCTAGTTCAGTGTCTTTTATTTTATATTATTAGGAAATGCATGTCCCCAGAGATAGATAACATCTTTTGAAATGCCAATATGGGTTTAGGTTTTGCAAATACTCCAACTGCTGAGAAGATATTCAAATGTATATCTTACACTGTCTTCTACATCCTCCTCAAAGGCTTTCACATTTACCACTATCCACTGACTCTCAGTCACAAGGTAGACTCAATTAATGGCAAATACTTTCAAGGAAAATGATAGCAAAAATGTTTTTATATGACCCCTCAGTTCTCTGGCAAGTTAAATGCATTGAAAGGCCTTCTTTCACCCTGTTCTGGCCAAATGAAATTTTCTCCGACCTTTAATGTATAGGATTGACTTCTATCTTCTGTTGAAAGACATGCCTTTATGCTTACAGAGGTAAAATTTTCTCCCAGATTCCCACTGGACTTTAGGGGCAATTCCTATCTGAATTCTTCACAAGTGCAGCGAACCTACGATGCTATGTTTATAAATATTTCATTGTTTTTATCTGTATCTTAAATAATTGCTGTCTGGTGGCTTGAATTTCAGTTTCTGAACATGAGTCCATTTTTTTATATATATCCAGAATTCTATCTGTCCAGAATCTGTAGGTTTTTTTACTATCTTGCATTTGTGGGAGGGATGTCAGTCAGAAATGTTTGCAAAAAGGCTCATAAAAAACTCGGGAAGCCCTATGATCGGTATGGGGCTGAATAAATATAAGTTAGATAAGTTCAGTCCTTCACAAGAGCCTGCAATTTACAGTGTTAAGATGAAAGCAAACAAGTCCCAATGAAATCTGCTATTTTGGCCCATGATATATGTTTGAAAAATGGTCCATGAAGGTGTTCTAAGATTGGTTTATGGAGTGTTTTCCAGAATTGATATCTACAGTCATGGATTTGAAAAATATCTGCTGATAAAACTTACCAGAACTACTGTTTCCATGGTTATTGTATGCATTAATGGTTCACTGAAATTGAAAGCTAGACAGATTGATTTATAATTTCAGACTTCCAAATTTATTTTGGATTATAGAACAATAAACATTTTGAATATTCTTAAATATAAAATAATACTATAAATGTTGATTTTATCTACCATTCATGGATTTTGTTAGTAAATCTAAAAATATTAAAATGAATACTTGATTTATAAACATTCATTATAATCAACTCCTTTAGTATTTTGTGAAAAAAAAGCGAAACATCACTGAAACTTTCATTCTTAGATGCTACATGAATAAATTACATTTCAACTTACATGGATCTTATGAAGAAAGAAATAAAAAAAACTTTAAAAAACTATAATCAGCAATGTTTTGTGTATGTGCATATATGCATGTCTATGGTATTCAAATGTGTAGAGTATGTTATATATCATTATGCATATTTATGATATTTTAATATGCAGTCTATTATATACATTTTATGAGCACATATAAAAATACTTATGCATTGATTTAAACATACACATACATATACCAACATTCACAAGAATTCCAGATGAGTGGTGCTGCAATCTGTGGATATCTTAAAGAACTTTTTAAAGTTAAAATGTTAACGAATGTAATGAAGTTATCTAAGCACTGTTCTTAGTTTTTAAAATAGTGGCTAAAGGCTAGAATGAAATTTACAGAAAATCTTCAGAAAGATAAAAAGAGCCTGTAGAGTGAATATTTTAGATAAGGAATTTTATTAGAAGCTATGTTTATGGGAGAAGAAATTTGTTACTTGATAAATAGTCAAAGATTTGAGAAGATGAGAAGGAACATCAATCTCCTTTATTCACTGAATGAATACAGTTTGGACAACTATTCAGACTAGAGAGAAGATTCACTTTATGGGCTCTGCAGAGCAAATGGTTCCAAATAGGGTTTGTTTAACACTAGATTATACTGTACTGACCTCTATGAAATGCTACAGAGACAGTTAATCCTGTTAGATTTTCAATTTAGATAACACCCATTAGCATCACAAGCTCTGCTTAAATCACCCCCTGTAATACTTTCTGTATTATAATTTGACATATTTAATTTATACTCAAGAAGAAAAGTAATGTCATACAAGTATCAGTTCATGGTTCAAGCATCAGATGAGTGCCAGTAATTTTGCTGAAGCTAAATTTCCCCACAACCTGGCATTTCACTTTATTTTATAAAAACATGAATTTGCTTCTCTGATCAGTTAATTTTTCAGTGTTAATACAATTTAAGTGTCTTGCGATTCTCCAGGCCTACATTGCTTACACTATAAAATAATTGATTAAAAGGTACTAAATAAATATTAGAAATAGAAAATTATATTTAAAATAGCATTAAGAAACAGTTTTCACACTGTTTTTCCATTGGTCTAGAAACTCAAGAATTGCATAGATTCATGGTGTTTTTTAGTGGAGATAAATTTCTAGCTAGTAATTGTTATCTCTTTACTATAATTTTCTGACCTGAAAGATGAGCGTAATTTTCATTTAATAGCTTGTCAACTACTCAAAAATAGTTTTCAGTATATTCAGTTCACAAAGATTACTGTCAGTAGTATGTAAAGAAAAAGAGAATTTCAAATGTAATAAGAATAGAACTTTGATGATGAAACAGATACAATCAAAAACACTTTTTCTTTCATTTGGCCCTTGCTTGCAAGGTATTTTGAGACTATAAGACACCCTAGTTCTTTCTCCAGTAGATAGACATTAGACTGTAAATCTCTGTAAGTTATGCAAAAGCTTATGCAGCCAAACTTTCAAGTTATTAATAATTTAGTCTTTCTCGTTTTAAAGATTATCTAGAGGTAGTACGCATTGATAAGTAATTTGAATTGAAACTAGTTCTGTACTACTTAGTAAGTAGTTCATGTTCAATCTCTCACTGAACTTGGTGCTACCACTGGCTTCTTCATACAAAGCACTCCATTATGCACGGTCAGGTGAGTACAGATTAGTGCTCTAGGTCAGTGATCTTCAGACTTCATGGCACCAGACACTGGTTTTGTGGAAGACAATCTTTCCATGGACAGGGAAGGAAGTGAATGGTTTAGTTTCTATTTTTTTACTAGTATTAATTTGTGATATAATAAAATTAAACTGTCCAGCACTGGCATAGCCAGTGACTTCAGACCCAGGGAGTGAACAACCTAGATCACTCACATGCTCTATTCCCAGTAGGGTCTGTGTTTTCTATAAGAATCTAATGCATCTGCTGCTCTGACAGTGGGTGAACCTCTGGCCTTGGAGGGCAGATGTAAATATAGGTGAAGCTTCAGATGTTTGACAGCCACCACTTACCTCTTACGTGCAGTCCACTTCCTAACAGACCCATGGTGTAGGGCTCTGCGCTACTATTGCACACAGCTTCCATCCTGATATACATGTGCTCCTTTCTCGCACAGCGTTAATTATAGTAATTACCACCATAATTACCAGTCACCTACAATGCCCAAAAGCAAAAATAAGTGTAAGTAAAAGTTATAGTAGCTGAAAAAGTGTAACCAGTCTGACTTCAATTATGTCTAAAAAAAACCCCTACTAAACATATCAGTAAGATCTATTTGATCATGAACAAGAGGTGAGCAGCAAAGAAAGAGAGGAGAGAGGGATGAAAGAATTAAGGTGTTATGTACATGTACCAGTTAGTTCCTCATGAGGACTGCAATTAGTGTGTATGCACACATGTACTAATATAAATAAAAATTAAAGAAAACATAGATCCATTCTCTCAGAAAGCCCACATACTATCAAAAGTTTTTCAAGTCCATGGAAATACAGCTTAGAGGAGAAAAGCTAAATTTAAAAAATGTCCCAGTTCTGGTGAAAGATTCTACTGTTAAGTAAGAGCAAATTTTACATCAGACAAAGTGTGAAGTTAACTTGGAAAAGAAATGTTTCTTGAGGCCAAATGACCTTGAACTGAGACCTCTGGAACCATGAGACAAATAAACCTTTCCTCCATATAAGTTGAATTTATCACATATTTTGTTGCAACAACTGAAAGTCGACAAAAAGATATCATATTTTATTTGTGGCTTTACTATAAAATCAATTTCATATTTCAGAGTAAAACACATAGTATTTGTTGAGATTTACTTAAAATAGTATTTAGCATTCATGAGTTTTCCTTTCAATCTTCTTTTTCCCATTAGATAAGTAAAAAAGTAACTATATGGTGATTTTAGTTGAAAGGTGACAAGTCTATAAAAGTGAACTAATGTAGCACTTCATAAAGGAAAAAAAAAAAAGGCTGGATAACCATCCCTAGTCTCAAGCTTTACATTTCTATAAGTGAAGATTAAAAAAAAAACATGTTTTAGGACAATGTAGTATAACAAGAGATTTATTAGCCTTAATGAATTAAAAGATTATTGGAGCACAATAATGCCTAACAATGAATAGAGCTCTTAAATTCTAATGACATATCTATCAATTAGTTGATGATTTACGTTACACCATGCTGAGCTACTTTACATATTTGTTAAGATAATAAACCAATACCAGTTTTTATATACAGATTGCATAATTCAGTTTTCACAGTAATTTAAAATATCTTATCTCAGGGTTTAGTTCAGTGGTTTCACCGCCTGCCATGAAGGCACAAGGACTTGAGCTCAATCCCCGGTACCAAAAAAAAAAAAAAAAAATTGAAAAATATCTTATCTCCCCATTCTTATTCCTTATAGTTTATCCCTGAATAAGCAATATAATATAATGGTCAGAAATGTAAGGTTTAGTATCAGACTATAGTAAAATCCTGATCTGTCACTAATGGGCTGATTCTAGAATTTAAACTCTTCAAGTGTGAAATTTTTATGAGAGTAAAAAGTATAAGCATTTATGCAAACTGCTTTTAGGATTAATTTTTGAAATACATTAACACATTTACAATATTGTCCTACAATACATACATGGTCTTTATGGTTGATTTGTTTGTACCATCAAAAAACTAAAACAAAAGGTTTTAATCTTAAGAAAGTTTGAAACTCAAAGTAGAACACTAACAACAAAATCAAATGTATGGAAAGCAGAGCGCAAGTTGACCTAATGGCAAAGTTCTAGACAAAGGTTTTAAAAAAGTTTAGTTGTAGGATTTTTTTTTTTTTTTGGAGTGTTTCTGGGAAAGACTGGGATTGAAGTAGTGACTATTTTACATATAATCCTATAAAACACAAAGCCTTCTCCAGTTCATAATAATAGACTACATTTTTCCCTAAATTTTCCAATATTCAGTCAAAACAGAAAGCTGAATCCTTGAAAAATAAAAATATCTGTAAGATAAAGTCATGTCCCTATCTCATATCAAATGCAAATATTCTTGAATTAAAAGTCCTTTTGGTAATTAACCTTTTTCAGCAGTTTAGGTTTTGTGTTGTTAATATTTTTTCTTTGATTATACTTTCTTATTTTTTCCAGAAAGTAAAAATACAATTAGCTTTCATGTTAATTGATGATTTTCATATTTATCTTTGACTTTTTCAAGAGGCATAATTTTATTTTTCTAATTAAGGCAATTTTAATGCTTGTGCCTTACCAATGATTACACCACTTATTATTATTTTCTAATTGCATTTCCTAGTCCTTCTTTAGAGATGTTACATAGTAACACAGGAAAAAAAATGGGTAATTTTGCCTCATTTTCTACTATTTGATGTTTTACTATTTCAGATTTGAAGAATGATGATAGTTTTATTTTTGTGAATATATATTCACATACAATGTAATATTCATTTTGTTATGTATCTATGTTATTTTCTGCATCTGTTCAATTGACCAGATTTGTTTCAAAATTAAGTTACAGAGACATAACTAGTGCTTTCTGGTTTATATATCTGATGGACAATATGTTTATTTTTATCTTACTAAATACCTTTGTATCCTTTCTACATACTACACAAGGTGATGAAATATTGATATATGCAACAATAAAAATATTCCCATTTTTGCAGCTTATCTATTTTTTGTCAAGTAGCCAGTACATTATTGCTCAAGCCCAGTGAACTAGTTAGGACTATGTAATTAAAAGATCAAGTAAATACATAAATATGTATCAAATGGTTTCTTGGTTTCATTCATTTCTGTTTATCCTGAAAATAAATTATTGATCCTACCTTCTAACTTCTATTCAGTTAAGCAGAGAGTTTAAAGGAAATCCTAATAATAATTGCCTTGTAAATTGAAAATGAATTACCAAAAGTTATACCATGATTATTTGATTGTCTGTTTGAGGCAGAGAGGGCTGGTCTGAGTGTAACTGGGCAAAAGAAAGCTAAGGAATCTATGCATCACCTAAGTGGTCTCCAAGAGGTAGTTGTAAGTGTACATAAAGCCAGTAATTTCAAATACAGTTCCATAAAATCATTATATGTATTGCTACATTAGGATTTAGTTCTCTTATAAAGTACAAAGTTTTATGTTACTTAAAAGACAATGAAACAGAAGACATTTTATTCAAGTAACCATTTTTAGAATTTAAAGGAATTATATGTGCCATTGTGGAGTGTGGTAGAATAAAGCAATTAAATTACTAGTAAAATAAATCAGACTCCAACACAAATGAGCTTCCATTTCTCCTGAAAAGAGTTTAACAACTGTTAACTACATCAATATATGATATAACATATGCTTATAAATAGAAAATATTCAAAAATATAGTAGTGTCAAAATGTATTGATTGATACAATATAATGGTCAAGAACGCATATGTTTGTGCAGTATTTCTGGGCTATCTTAAATATTAAGTATAATGCATTTTGGAATATTATATATATAACTGTTTACATGTATTTAGAAACAAAAGTTTCTCTTTATTCATCTCTTGGTTTGCCAATGACCTCCATTCATACCTATGTATTAGTGTAGGTAGGTAATTGATAAGGCAATGGGGATAGAATCCACAAGAGATGGCTCTTTTAAATCTAACAAATGAAACTCTGATTCCATTCTCTGGAATCTATCACAATATCACTGATTATGTCAAAAACATAAATTCATTGATAAAATTTAGTAGCTTTTATTTAGCATGAACAATGCTAAAATATTTACACATATTGAGAAATCTGTAGAATTACTTTATCATTTTGGAGAGAGGTTAGACTTTAAAAGAAACAAATTAGAGAAGCACTGCAACCAGTTTTAGCCAACATTGTACAATTTTCTCCAGAAAAATGGAATAAGCCACATTTAAGGTACTGAATAAAATGCATATCTCTCAGCTGTGGAGGATATAAAAGGCATGAGATAAGCATGAAAGCGATCAAAGTTTATACAATAGATTTATTAATCTTTATAAAGATAGACTGAATGTAAATTAAGGATAGATTAAATTGTATTTTCTCATACTTCACAAGCTTTTCTATATGATTCTTCAAACATATGTTGCTGTTCACATGATGTTAGTGTACGAGCCTCTTTACTGTGAATTTCTGGTCTTACTGGGTTTTCTTGATACATTTTAAATAATTTAAATTTTTGTACGTATCTGTCTATTATGAGTATTCTTTCCCTGAATGTTATTCTTCAGTCTTATCAGTTTAGGAAACCAATAAGTTTGCAATTTCATCTTTCCAAGACAATAGGGTAAGAAGTTCTGGTCTGGAATAAAAACAGTAGTGAGGAGTCTTTCCCAAATGGTGCCTCTTTAATTGTTCATGATTTTCAAGTTTGTCTAAAGGTTTGAAAGTAAAAATGTTAGTACTAGGACTAAGATGGCTTATTTGTGATGGTTTTGGTGTTTTTTTCCTGGAAAACTACATTCCAAATCAGCATGACATGGTTTATATGTTTTACTATGCTAATATCTCAACGATGTAACATTCCTGGATTGAACTAATTGGGTTGCATGAAAGCTGTGGGCCCATGTCACTATGGGAAAACTAAGAGCAACTCCTCTATGTGTCAGGATGGCCTTACCTAAATTGGTTCTCATCTGTCTGTGACACCTCTGTATGTCCCTCTGGTAAGAGACAAAAGAAACTCAGGGGTCCCTGTGGGATAGAAATTTATCTGCTTTGTATTCACTCTTTTTTTTTCTTTTTTAATGTTAAACTAATGCACTATCATATTGAAGCCCATTTGTATCTTGTTATTTTTACCCTAAGCAAGAGCTGACTCAGTTTAGAGATATTTAATGGATGATGTAACATGGATTAATGATATAATAAACCTAATTCTTTAAAATGAAAATAAAACCTAAAGATGTGTGAATCCCCATGCTTAAAACCAAGTACACAGAGGCAAGCGCAAGGTCCTGAGTTTGATCCCTGGTACGGAAGAATAACAATAAAAAAACAACATCCCTAATAACTACTTACTATGAAATTGTGGCACTGTATTCAAGCCATTTGGGGAGAAGAATGACACAAAGAATAGTTGCAAAGAATCTAAAAATATCTCAAATTTATAAAATGTTTTATAGTTTAATAATTATAGACTATTAATCAAAATATGATACTATCAATTTTATAATTCAAAATTGTTAAATTATTGCTGTTACTTTTGTGATAGCTAGAAAACAAAGCAACACCAAAATACATAAAAATACATTGTTATTAATCAAAAAAATGTTAAGCCAAAGCTTTTATATATTCAACTTTAACTTTCCTCCCCATTTTACTTTGGTTGATAGGCCTAAATGAGTGGATAGGTGGTGAGAATACTTGTGATAAAAGTTCATTTGATCAAGAACTTCCATACACCTTCTTATTTTTAGATTGCGTATTATGTTACTGAGAGAAAGGAGCTTTTTTTTTTTTTTTGGTAGCAGGGATTGAACTGAAAGGAGCATTTTTTCAGGCTTATCATTAATGATTTACAGAAACAGAACATTGTTGCCACTGTCATAATAATACCCAATCCATTATAACTTTGGTTATGCATGTAGTTTTATACATTTTAAAGAATTATCTTTAATTTTCATAAGTACACAACGAAGGTAATTCTAGCCAAATTTGAAAAATTATAAGAATTAAGGATATCATGAGACAAAAATCACAGTTTGACATTTGTCTCTGGGTCTTCAAATCCTGGGGTCCTTAATGTTTACCCCCTAGCCTGTCATGAAAAGGTGCTAAGATAGGATTATAAACCCTCTTCTCCTCTCCCTTCCTCCTCATCCTCCTCTTCTCTCTCTCTCTCTCCCTATCCCTCCATTCCCCTCTCTCCACTCAGGAGAGACAGAGAGAGGGAGGCACTGCCATATGCACTTGCAGACCTGGTCTTCATCAAGTAAAGAACTTTCCTGTGGAAGTGGCATGACTTATACAACATTTAAAACTTTTATTTAAACTTGAGAACATTTTTTATAAATTTTAGAAAATAAAACTCTAGACAAACTACGAAGCTTTCCATCAATGTGTAAAAAAGCGTTATAACAAACCTCTAAGGAACTGTCATTTTAATGTAATTATAACTGATTCTATCTAGCTTTCAAGAATTTTCTAGCAGGAATAGGTGGATAAGTGATGAATGATAAAATTACTCCACTCTTGGATAGAAGGAAAATTTCAGATCAGAAACCATTCCAATAAGATAAGATTTTTAGTGATTGTAAGGTTAGCTTTCATGATACTTTCAGACTATGCCATTGATTAAAGCATGGCAGCACTAAGCCACTTCACATAGAGTAGTGAGATCACATTAATAAAGTAAATAAAAATTGTAAATACTTCTTTTTTATTTCATAAAGCAAGGATTATGCAGATAGAGAATGCCTCCCATTGCAAAAATCAGAGTGTTTGTATTTAATTTATAAATTTGTTATTACTTTCATGTGGGATATAATCTAAGTAGTTAACATTAAAAAGTCTCATATATATATTTATTCAATTATTGTAAAATATGTAATACAGAGAAGAGAAACTTCTATAATTAATCATGAATTTTGCACTTCTGTTGGAAATTGAATATTTAAAAATTGATGATTATAATGAGTCCAAGTACTTCAAAAGCAGAGGAATGAGAAAATAAGACAAATAATTAGAGAACTTAGTATCAAATTATTGTGTTTTTTCTGTCATAAGAGATGGCTGACATGTAGAAAGTTTTCTTTCACTCAATTAATTTTTCTTAACAGATATGATAAATCAGTATTAAAGTGGACATAGTGATGTCAGTAAATAAAATAGGACCTCTGAAACTCTATCATTCCACAAAAGCAATGAATAATTTGAAAAAGTAAACCTTAGGATTAACTTTCTAGGGACTCTGTGTCTTAGTCTGTCTTCTGTTTCTATAGTAAAATACCTGAGATTGGGTGACTTGTAAAGAATAAAGGTTTATTTAATGTATTATTATTGAGGCTGGGAGGCCCAAGAGCTTTGTGTCATCATCAGCTCGGGATCTGGTAAGGGCATTCTTGTTGCTTCATAATATTGTTGTCGCTATCACATAGTAACATGGACCAAGTGAGCCAGAAATAACTCACTTTCATATCAAACCCTCTTGCAGTGACACATTAGCCCATCAATAGCTTAATATGTTCTGGAAGTCAGAGTCTCTACACTAACATTGAGGGCTGAGTCACCAACACATGAAACTTTGGGGACATGTCAAAGCATTTTGGGATCTTATAGCAACTATTGCCATACTTGATGCAGGGAAAAATACTAAATTTGGCTGAGAGCTCTGTGACATTTTACTAGCCCAATCCCCCAGATCACAGAACAGTGGAAGATGCTGGTACCATAGGGAATAACATGAAACTTACCATGCAACATTTGTGATTCCACAGTCACCTTTCTGATGATTGCTACCAGAATGTCTCAAGGCCTTGCCTTTTTTTCTCTTGTCTCACATCTTCCTTAGAGCAGAGGTGGCTTCTGTTAAGGTTTGTGTTTAGATGATCCCTCAAAGCCTCACGCACATGATTTGGGACTTTCCTTTTCAGAGGTCCTTGAATCTGGAATATAATGGAAAAAAGTAACAAAAAATAAATAAAACATAGGTAGGAGAGGGTGAAGGGAAGCCAGGGACAAGAGGTAAAAATGAGAACCAAGACCTGTCAGGTAAAGGTACAGGATCCAAGTAATGAATGTAACTGTATTATATACCTAGAATGTACCAATAAACTCAATAAAAAGAAAAAAAAAGAATAAAACATAAGAAACTTCTGGAAAGCAAGGAAATATGTCAATGTCTACATAATAGGAGGGCCACGAGAAGAGATGAATAAGGCAAATGAAAAATGACAGCATAGGCTGGGGTTTAGCTCAGTGGTCCCTCTGCCTGCCTTGCAAGTGCAAAGAACTGAGTTCAATCCCTCGTACAAAAAAAAAAAAGCATAATTTCCAAAATTGAAAATGATGTTTGAATCTTTGTCAAAGATGAGATGGCTAAGTATTTCGAGTTATTTGCAAATCTTCTAAACTGTTCCATTGATCCTCCGGTCTGTTTCTTTCTGCTGTTTTTATCTCAGTAGCTTTGCAGTATAGTTTCAAGTTGGGGATTGCGATACCCACTGCCTTGTCTTTGTTGCCTAGAATTCTTTTTTCTATTCTTGGTCTCTTTTAGTTCCAAATGAATTTTTGGACAATAGATAACGTGAAATAGGCAGAAAAGGTTCAAATGGGAAGGGGGAGGTAACAAGGGGGTGAGGCAAGGAAAGTAGGGGGAAATATGAGAAAAGAAGTAAAAACATAAACAAAGTTTTTGTAAATGGGGAGGAGTGGAGAAATGGAAAGGAAGGAAGGGGAATGGGAAAAAATAAGAAGTAAGATGTATCATGTACAGGTACAAATTCCTAATGATGAATGTGACCATAACATACACCTAAAATGTACCAATAAACTTAATTAATAAAGATTATAAGAAAGATACATGAACATATATACCAAAGAATGCTTAAAGAGTTTCTCAAAGAATTCAGCTAGTTTAGGGGCAGAGATTTAGCTCAGTGGTTCCACCACCTGCCTCGTAAACAGAGGGATCCGATTTTGATCCCTGCTACCAAAAACCAAAACCAAACAAACAAAAAAAGAATTCAGTTAGGATAAACTAACCAAACTATTACCCAAATATTTTTAGATTTCTGAATGCCAAAGACAAAGAATTAAAATAACTTATATATAGGGATCTAGAGCAAGATTAACATTAGTATTTCTAAACTATTGACACAAAGAATATGAAATGACATATATAAAGTGTTGAAAGAAAACAAAATACTCCTATCAACCCAATATTTCATGTTAAACCCAAATATTTTACTAATATTAATGAGAAATTAAGACATTTCTAGAAAAAGAAAAACTTGAATTTTACTATTACTAGTCCTACCCTTTAGGAAATGATAAAGGCAGCCATTCAGGCTGAAATAAAAAATACTCTTTAGTGACTCAAATCAACAAAAAAGAAGTAAACAGCATCTTCTGTTCTGAAAAACTAAATATATACGTAAATGTAAATCCAATATTATTGTGTATTTTATTTTTCCATTGCATTTCCTATAATATTCAAAAGACACATGCATAATAAGATAAACTTTAAAAATATATATAAATGAGTATTATTGTTTAATCAAGAATCATCCCCAAATTCTCATATTCTCAGAGTTGGGATTTTGAAGAGTGGGAATGTGATCCGCATTCAGCCACTGGGGAATTCAGGCCTGAACGTGCTGTCTGTCAAAAGGTGGGGACTGTTCAAAAGAGCAGCGTCACGTGAAGTGTGACCTACAAGAGTTGGTCTCCCTCCCCTGCTCCTCCCTTCTTTCTGTGCTGTCTTGCCCACCATGAAATGAGGTTTTCTCACCTTGGCGCTTCTACCCTTGCATTTCTGCCTTGGATCCAGCTAACCTGGAATTGTAACCATGAGTCAAAATAAACCTACCTTCTTTAAGTTCCAGGTGTCGTGTTTGTTTCAGTAACAAGAAAGTGGCTAAGACAAAGGGCAAGTATGTAAATATGTAATTTTTCATCATAATAACAGTATAATTACATGAATCAAAATCATTGTATATTATTAAAATTAAGATGATTCTAATTCAAACAGCATTCATATAAATTAAAATATTAATTACTACCAGAAAACCAGTAAAAGCAGCTAAAAATATGAAGGGCAAAACAAATGAGAAGTGAAATTAAACGGCACGGTAGAAACATTAACTAAAAACTAATAAATAAAATGATGGAGGAAATGAACAAAGCATAACAAGATAACAAAGACAAATAGTAAAATGGTGGAAACAGTTTCTTCTTTCTTAGTAACAACATTAAATATATATTTATTAAACCTCCCAAGTTAAGAGCCAAATAAAACAGATGGCAGAATAGATGTTTTTAACATGGCTCACTACATGTAACACTCACTTTGGATCCATGACACAAATAATTTGTAAGTAAAAGGATGGAAAAAGGCATTCTATGCAAGTATTAACAACAACAACAACAAAAAGTTGCAGTGGCTATCCTAACATTAGACAATAAAGTAGCAATAAAGGATTTCCATGTCTTACTTTCAATAAATAATAGAACAAGTAGATAAAATACCAACAAAGAAAAGGAGGACTTGAGCAACATTACAAATCAACTAGAACCAAGAGTCAGGTAGAGAATTCTCCAATTAACTTTAGTATCTAATACACTTGATGTCAAATGACCATGAAACATTTCCCAATAGAGAGCATTTCAGGTCACAAAAAAGATGATACTTTTTAAAGGGCTTAAAGAATATTCCTGAAGTATATTTTGTGAAATAGTAGAATAAAATTAGAAATCAGTAGTAGAAAGAAACCCATAACTTTCACAAAAATGTAGAAATTAGAAACAAAAATTTTAACTAGCAAATCAAAGGAAAATAACAAAAAGCTATAAATTATTTTACATTAATGAAAATATTTTAAAATGCCAAAATATGAGATCCAATAGACATTATTCAATGAACAATTTGTAGTGGTAAATGTGTGAATTTAAAAAGACATTAATTAATTAACACTTTAAGTAATTAGAAAATGAAAAACAAACTAAAACAAAAGCCAGCAGAGAGAATAAAGTACTAAAGATCAAAATGAACATAATCACATAGTGAAGAGAAAATCAATACAGAGAATCAAGGAAGCTTCAAAGTGATAAACTTTGAAATAAATTAACTGGTGAAATAAGACTAAAGGCTGATAAAATCAGGGATGCAAAGTACGAATACTGTTACTGTTCTTTCAGAAATATAAACGATAATGTTATAAAAATGTGCCAATAATTAGATAACATGTCAAATGAACAAATTCATATAAAATAAACCAACAAAGTATAGATAATGTGAATATGCTTTTTAACTAAGTCTTCAAGACTGTAAATTCATTCAGAAACAATGAAGAAAACTCAAGATAAGATGGTATCATTGTTGCTTTATACAGAATATTTAAGATATATGGACATTAATATTTTAGACGCTTGAAAAATATGAAGAGGCCAAATCAATCTCATTCTAGAAGGTCAGCACTACATTAACACCAAAGACAAAAAATTACAAGAATAGAGAACTACAGACTAATGCCTCATGTGAATCGTGATGCAAAAATGCCCACAAAACATCAGCAAACAGAACCCAACAACCTGATAAAATGATTAAACCTCATGGCCAAATGGAGTTTGCCCTCACAATAAGAGTCACCCAATATATAATTTTCCGTCAAAGTATTGCCTCACCTAAAAGAGACCAAAAGGAAGGAGCATGCCTAATCCACTCAATTTACGCACAAAGATTATTTGACAAAAGAGAGCACAATTATCTGATAAAAACATTCAATATCCTCAAAATAGAAGAAAATGTCCCCAAAAAGGTGAATGACATTTATGAAAACATACAGATAACAAGGTTACTAATACTGGAAAAAAACTCGCTTATAATCAGAACCGAAAGGAGGATGCCAGGAATCACTATTTCCATTGAACATTATACTGGAAATTCCAGCCCAAGCAATTAGATAAAGAGTCGTCCAAATTGGAAAGGAAGAAATAAAACCACTTCGTGTTCACAGATGACATAATCTTATTTATGGAAGAGGCTGAAAAATTCCCAGAAAAAGTATAGAGCTAATAAATAAACTAAGCAAATGTTTAGACTACAAGGTCAGCATTTGAAAATCAGTTTTACTTCTATATACTCATGCAGAACAATCTAACAATGAAATAAAGCATTCAATTTAGAATAGCATCAAAAGCATAACATACTTAGGAATAAGTTTAAGCACTGAAAATTACAAAACACTGCTAAGTTAAATAAGACCTAAATAAATGGAAAGATATCACATTCATGGATTGAAAAATGATATTTTTCAAAAGGTAATAATTCTCAAATTTATCTACAGATTATATAATCCTTGTCAAAATGCAATAGCCTTCACTGAAGAAATGTAAAAGGTAATCCTGAAATTCAGGCAGAATTCTGGGGATTCTAAATAGGCAAATCAGCCCCAAATGCATTCAAATTATTTGATCTTTGACAAAGGGGCCAAAACCCCACACTGTGGAAAAAAAGATAGCCTCTTTAATAATTGGTATTGGAAAAACTAGCTATCCATGTGCAGATGATTGAGTCTAGACTCTTACCTCTTATATGTTTTAAACTAAAATTATAGGGAAGGGTGAAGAGGGTGAAGGGAGAGCAGGAATATGGGGAAAAATAAGAACCAAGACATATCATACAAAGGTATGATATTCCAATGATAAATATAACTGTATTGTTTGCTTTAAATGTTCCTATAAATTAATGGGAAAAAATAAAATTAAAACATATCAAAGAACTAAATATTAAACCAGGAACACTTAACCTACTTGAAGACAAAATAGGTAAAACTGTTGAAATCATTAGTGTAAGTAAGGACTTTCTGATAGAACCCCAGTTACACAGGATATGGTTCCAAGAATCAAAAATGGGATTTTATGGAATTTAAAAACTTCTGCACTGCAAAAGCAACCACCAACAGAGTGAAAATATAACCTACAAAATGTGAAAAACCATCAACGATTCCTCAGACAGATAACTCATATGTAGAATATATAAAGAAATAAGTCTCAATCAAAAATGGTCAAGTGTGAAATGAATACAAAATCACAGAAATACAAGTGATCAATACATATATGAAAAATGCTCCACTTTAATGGCCATGAGAAAATGTAACAACTTGGAGATTTCATTTTACCCCAGAAAGACTGACCATCATCAAGAAATCAAATGAAATAATAAGTGCTAGAGAGGGTGCAGGGATAAAGGAACCAAATGGAAGCACTTTGAAAGCATGTTAACTTATACAAATCAGACACACAAGTTTAAACATGACATGGTTTCTCTTATATGAGAAACCTAAGTTATTGAATGGAGCAAATGAAAAGATAGAGAATAGAAAGTAGGGATGAGAACAGGATCAAGAGATGGCTGAGGGAGGAGGAAAAGGAAGAAAGGGGAATGAAAATGGAATGGAGAGGTGTCATGTACATGTATCAGCTCCACACAAACAATGTACATAGTATGTACTACAAGCATGTCCTAATAAAAAAGACCTAAAGAGACATGCCACTAAATTAAATATATAGCTGGCTAATGAAGCTATCAGTGTGCTTGCTCTACTTCATAGCCATTAGGGGGTAAATGATACTTAAACGGATAGAAATGCAGATCCCATTATGTATCTATTAGAGTGGTTTTGTTGGGAAGGATGTGGGGAACCAAAATTTGCATTCATTCTTGAGAGTAATGAGAAAATGGTACAGCCACTTTCTGCAGTGCTTAGCATACAACTTTGCAAATTCTTGCAAACTGCCCATACTTCGACCATACAATGCAGGAATTGTACTCCTTAGTATCCTAAAAGACTTAGTAACATTCACACGAAAGCCTCAAGGTGGACTTTACTTTAAGGTGTTTTTTTTGTTTTTTTGGTTTTCTTTTCTTTTATAATTGCCAAAGCTTGGAAGCGGCCAAGATGTCCTTCAGTAGGTAAATGGAAAAACTGCTACTTAAGTTAATTTTATTACTTTTGAAAAAGTCTATCATTTCATTTTGTTGTACTTCTCTTTTTAATTTCTTGTTTTCTATAATTTCTTTGATTTCAAGTCTGCATTTTAATATTTTTCTATTAAATTTAGGCTGAAATTGTTCTTTGTGTAAGGCTCAATGAGAGAAACTAATGTTTTACTGTTTTGTTTCTTTTATTTTGTACTATCTACATTTATGATCTAAATTTTCTTCTAAATATTATGACTCATAAATATTGTTGTAGCTTCATATTTATTTACTTCAAAATATTTTTATTGTGATACTTCTTTATCTCATGTAATGTTTGAAAGCACTTTGCTTAATTTCTAAATTTGGCTGGATGTTCCAACTATCTTTCTATGTTTTTTAAATTTAATTCCACTGTAATACAACAACATATATTTTCTATGATTTGTATATTTTAAATCTGTTAAGGTGAGGTTTATGATCCAAAATGTGACCAGTCTTTATGGATTTTTTATGTGTTCTTAAAAATATATTCTAAATTAGGGAAACAATTCCTTTCACAATAGCACCAAAAAAAATGAAGTATCTGGGAATCAATCTAAAGAAAGAAGCAAGAGACCTCTACACTGAAAACTACAGCACTTCGAAAAAGAGATCAAAGAGGATATAAGAAAATGGAAAGGTATCCCCTGCTCCTGGGTGGGAAGAATCAGCATAGTGAAAATGGCCATACTACCAAAACTGCTATACAGATTCAATGCAATATCAATTGAAATTCCAACAATATACTTCACAGAACTAGAAAGCAGAATCCAAAAATTCATTTGGAACCAGAAGAGACCTAGAATAGCAAAAGCCATGCTAGGCAACAGACACATGGCAGAGGGTATAACAATTCCCAATTTGAAGCTATGCTACAAAGGCACTGTGATAAAAACAGCATGGCACTGGCAAAGAAATAGACCTGAGGATCAGTGGAACAGATTGGAAGACACAGAAACAACTCCAGATGTATTCAGCTACCTCATCTTTGACAAAGGAGCCACAATCCTCACTGGAGGAAAGATGGCCTCTTTAATAAAAAAAAAATGGTATTGGAAAAACTGGATTTCAACCTGCCTAAGATTGAAACTAGACCCTTGTCTTTTACCATGCACTAAACTAAAATCCAAGTGGGTTAAAGATCTAAATATTAGAACATAAACCCTAAACTTGCTGGAAGATAAATTAGGCAGAACTCTTAAAGGCATGGGCATAGGAAAAGACTTTATGAACAAATCCTCAATAGCATGAGAACTAGCAGAAAGAATCAACAACTGGGATCTCATCTTACTAAAAAGCTTCTGCATTTCAAAAGAGACCATCAACAGAACTAAGAGACAACCTACAATGTTGGAAAAATTTTTTACCAGCTGCTCCTCAGACAAAGGACTATTATCTAGAATATATAAAGAACTCAAAACAATCATCCCCCCAAATATAAAGACCCAATTCAAAAATGGGCATCTAAAATGAACAGACATTTCTCAGACAAAGAAGTAAAACCAGCAAGTAAATCTTTGAAAAAAAAAATGCTCCACATCATTGATCATTAGAGAGATGCAGATGAAAACAACACTGAGATTCCACCTCACCCCACAAAGAATGGCTGCTATCATGAAATCACACAATAACAAATGTTGGCAGGGTTGTGGGGAGAAAGGAACCCTTCTCCATTGTTGGTGGGAGAGCAGACTGGTGCAGCCACTATGGAAATCAATATGGAGATACCTCAAAAAGCTAGGTCTAGAGGTTCCATTTGACCCAGCCACCCCTGCTGGGTATCTTTCCAAAAGATGTAAAAAAAAAATCATACCACAGTGATATATGAGCACCAATATTTATAGTGGCACAGTTTGTAATAGGTAAAACTTGGAAACAGCCCATCTGCCCATCTGTTGGAAACTGGATAAAGATGTGTTTTTTCTATAAAATGGAATATTACTCAGCCATAAAGAATGAGAAATTAGAGTCAATTAAAAGGAAAATGGACACATTTTGAGGATATACACCTAAGTAAAATAAATAAGTCACACATGTGTAAATACCAAATAGTTTCTCTGGTGTGAAAAACTATAATAGTACACAAGATCCTAATGGGATAATTAATAGTGTGAAATAGAAAGAAAAGGGCTAGTGTAGGGAAAGGGGGAAGGGTAGGGGCAAGGAAATAAGGGAAAAGAAAAAAGTATGAGAAAGTGAAAAAATGGAAATAAAGAGTTTGTTAATGGGGAGGGGAGGAGGGGGTAAAGGGAGGGCAGGGACAAGGGGAAAAAATGAGAACCAAGGATCCCAGTAATGAATGTAACTGCATTGTATACCTAATTGTACCAATAAACTCAAAAAAAGGAAAAAAAAAAGAAAATATATTCTAAATATGCTCTTATTTATAGTACTTATAGATATCTGAAATAATGTAGAGAATATGTAAATAATGCATCATTTATTTATTTACTTGCATAGTTACTTTTGCTATTTACTTTTGTGGTGCTGATGATTGAACTTAAGGCCTCAAATATATTAGGCAAAAGTTGAGCCATTGAGCTCCATCCCCAGCTATGCTATTTTACATAAGGCACTGGAACATCCACAGGTTTGGGAGCTCGCAAATGATTCTAGAACCAAACTTCCTTGGATAACAAGGGATGATAGGAGAATGGTGTGTGTGCGTGTGTGTGTGTGTGTGTGTGTGTGTGTGTGTGTGTGTGTGTTTACAGGTGGCAGTTCACTGTGCATCTTGGTATGAAGATTTATGATTTTATCATATTTCAAAAAAATTTGACATCTTTTTAAATAGTATATTATTCTCTCTTATTCTTATTCTTGTACTCTTTGTGTGAAGACTCAATCCCTTAATCTTGGGATATGTTACCAGTCTGTCACATTACATAGACTTATTTGTTTTCCTCTGTACTCTAGTCTCTTAAATTTCTATGAAATTTATATGCTTTTAAGCTTGCTGATTCTTTTTCTTCAAAAGTAATCTTAAAACACAAGAATATTTATAATCCATATTAATTATAAAATGTTTATGATGGTTATAAAAATGTTTAAAGTTTTGTATATTGCTATGTGAAAATAAAATTCCAAATGATGTAAAATAACTTCTATTAGTCTCATAAATGCTTTGAATCATTAATTGAGGAAGAGTATTCATGGAATTATTCACACATATTCTTGGTGCCCTGGTGTCCATGACAGGGTGACTAGTTGTCTAAGTGTGCCTAAGACTGAGAATTGTTCCACATGTAAAACTCAAAGCTAACCCTGTGACCATCCTGGTCAAACAACTGTTCATCCTACTGTATGGCTACGCTCAGGGGTGACAGTTGATTGGGCATACCCATTTCTGTCCACTTCTCTTTGGCTTCCTCAAAACATGGCACTGAGTTATGGGAAAAATTTCAAAGGCGAACATTCACAGACAAATGCTAAAAGAAGGAATAGGGCAGAAACTACAAGGATTTTTTTACAAATCCTGTGAAGACTCATGCCATTACTTGTTTACAAATGAGTCACAAAGTTGAGCCAACATTTAACAATAGGAAAATTATTATGCAGAATCAAATTATTTTGTAAAAGAATAACTAGGATGGGCAATCATTTTTCAAGAATCTTTGTAACAAATAATCTGCTACAAATTAACTATATTAACATGCATATATAGATGGCACAATAATCAGGAAAAGCAAATAAATTATAATCTTAAATTTCAAGTACATAATTATTAATATTGAAATGGGAAAGGGATGTTGTATAACTAGTAGAACACATCGAATTCCAGCATTTTTTAAATAGCAGCCATTGTTATACAGACATGAGAATTTAGATTATTTGTTAAAATGTGTGGGTTAAATGCACTTATCTGGTTTTGCGTTATTTTATAAACTAAAATATATGTAACTAACAATGGACCATTCTGTTCTGGACATTATTCTTTAAGGTATTTGGTGAAGTTCTGTCCTTTAAGAGCACCGAGTAGGAATTTATTGATCTGAGAATTTTAAGCTTCCACAATTTCACTTTCTAAATCTTTTGAGTTTATGGATCATAGCCTCTGGAGCAAACCAATTATTTGAAATCAACAGCAACACAACCAGTCTCTGAGTGATGGTTGCTTCTAAGCAAAATGAAAAGAAGCATACAACCCATAATGCCAGAAATACAATTTGTGGGGCTGGGAATTTAGCTCAGTGGTGCTGCCGCCTACCTTGCAAGTGCAATGTTCAATCCCTAGTATTAAAAAAAAGGAAAAAAAAGGAAAGAAAAAGAAAAAAGAGAAAGATTAAAAAAAGAAATACAATTTGTGGACAATTTCAAAGCTTTATGAGCAATGTGCACTTCAGGATGAGCAACAGAAGAAAATCAATTAGAAAAATTTAACTCAAATGAAATACGGTACACAATAAAGAAATACGTTTTTCAAACAAAGTCATTAAAATTTTCTGTATTTTTATAGGGAATAAAATCAATGATGTAGTTGTGAAAGCAAACAAAATTACCTCTGAGCCCTAAACCAAGAAAGTTATCTGTAGTTCTATCCTGCTGCTCTTGGGATAAATGTCCATAAACTGAGTGGCATTAAAAACTACAGAAATTTATTTTATTTCTCACAAGTCTAGAGACAAAAAATTCCCAGTACCAAGAAAAGAAATAAATAAAGAAAGAAACTTTTGCAATCAAATTATTAGCAGGACCATGGTCTCACTTAGCTTCTCGTAGTTGCTAGCAATCCTTGATACTCTTTGGTTTGTCTTTATCTATGTTCAGTCTCTGCTTTTATCAAAAAGCTGTCTCTTTGCTCTGTGTGCCTGTCTTCACATGGGATTATCTCCTGTGTTTATGCCTGTTTTTTTTTTTACTATCTTCTTCTTTCTTTTTTAGATTATTTTCATTAATTTTAATGATACATTTTAGGTATAAAATATGATGAAATTCATCATTGAGGGTCTGTACCCCTCCACCGTTCCCTATTGGGAAATCATACATATTGCATTAGCATCCCACCCCATACCAGTATGACCTCAACATAACTTTATTACTTTTTCAAAGACATTATTTTCAAATAAAGTCACATGCACAGGTACCAAAGAATAAGAATTCAACGTATCATTTGAAAGGACACAATCACATGGTATCATTCACTTTAAAAAGGAATTAATATTATAACTTTGACTATAATTTTGAAAGTGAATTTTCGCTCTTCAAAATTTCTATTTATTTCTAAATTTCTTGTCTATCAGGACAGGAAAGTGATATTTTAATTATAGTAAACATTGTTTGCAAACAGTAGAAAGATTATATAAAGATTAGAAATGCAGAGGTTAGAATTTGATTTTACCTCGAATCAACTATAAAATCTGAGGAAGTTCATTTTATCTTTCTTAATAGCCTCATAAAAATAAGAGGTAATTGAAGTTTAAGAAACTAGGTCTTTTACCACCAGTAGTTTGAGAATTTCTTCTGTGAGTTGTGAGATGGTACCGAGTTCCACATAGGAAGATTCAAGGCAGGACTGACTTATATCGACATAGATTGTCCTGCTTTTCTCAAGGCACCCATTCAACTAATGTCATTACTAAGGGCTTTATTCACTGTAGGCTGTGAACCAGTGGATTATCCATCCATAGAGGTGAATTCCCAGCTCCAGAGAAAGAGATTGTCAGTAAGAATGCTGAGGAAACTGAGATCCTGAGAAAGTCCTCTATGACTCTTCACAAAAACCTTCCTGTATTATGAGAAGTTGAAATGGAAAGTTCTCCAATTTCGGATACAGAATGAGGGTTAGATCAAAATGTGATGTGTGCCTAAACTTCTATATTGACTGTTCTCACATGATTTCCACATTTCTATGCAGAAAATACCTATAGATTCTTCAAGTGGATGTGAACAAAAAGTTTAGGCACAACTACCACAAGAAGAAAAAATTAGTGATTCAGCTATGAAGATCCCAGGATATATTGATAGATATCAGATTGATAGGCCATAGAACCCACATTTTATCCAGTTTGATACATATAGACCACCAACATATGGAAGGTTGAGCCATACTTTATACTCTTGCTGTATTTCTTCCCGGGGCTGTACATAACCACAGCGAAGTTGTGGAACTAATCTTCTCATATAATCTTTGGGGAACTTGTATTCAAATAGGAAAGTACGAGTAAAGGTGATGTGAACTTTCAAGCAAAATAATAATGTTACAAGGAGAGTTTTATGCATGTAGACTATTAGTTTTCTAAATTTACCAGTGGAGAGAATTTTAAAGTTCCAATACATACAATATAATTGATTTTCTTACATACAGAATACCCAGAATCCCATGAAATTATATTTCAAACACCTTTGTATAGTTACTAAAGGAGAAAACTTGCTTTGATTCACACAAAAATTATTATCATCCTTTACAGTTAAAAATCCACAAAGCCGGGCTTGGTGACGCACGCCTGTAAACCCAGCACTCAGGAGGCTGACGCAGGAGGATCTCTGTGAGTTTGAGACCAGCCTCGTCTACATAGTGTGTTCCAGGTCAGTCTCAACTACATAGTGAGACCCTATCTCAAAAAACCAAAAAGAGGTAAAAATCCACAAAACATTACCACGATAATAGAATAGTAGTCCAGGTGAGGAAGTGATGTGAACAAAAATTGTTTCTTGAGTTGTTGTTGCCATCCTCCCTGCTTCCTATAGGACCAGTCTTTTCACTGTCTGCTTTCTGTATTTTTCTCCACTCCATTCTTCCCTTATTATTCTCAGCAATTATGTGGTCTCTTTTATGAAATTTCTCTTCATATCTATGCATTCTGATCTTTTCCTCTTTGTCTCATCGCATGTTAGTATGGCACTGCTCACAGTAGTAGACTCGCATCACACCATTTTTCCCTTTTAAATGATCAAACCACAAAAGCAAATTATGCTTTCTCCTTGTGGGCCCCCCCCCAGTTATTTTCATTTTCTTAATGTTTGATCCTGGAGACATGATTACTTTTTTACTTTATAAAAGATTCTTAATTTTAAAGTTCTTGATTCATTCCTGTCCATGTGTTTTCCTGGTTATTGAATGAAGTAAAATGCTTCTCAAAAATGAATCTCAAATTCCTTTTCACTTCACTTGTCTTCTATAAACCTAACCCCCATACTGTTCTTTGGTGATTTGACCCACCAGTAAATCAGCTTGGACGTTAACTCTAAGAATAAGCAATTTCACAAATATCAATAAAATCATGGAATTATAGAGTTGAAACTCTACAGAGCTATTTGAATAAATTCCCCTCTTTTAAGGTACCTATCTCTGTCAGTGTACCTTGTAGCTCCTCTTTTAAACTCCATTTTTGGGATTGGAAAAAAATAAAGAATCATACAGTTTATAATACTTAGTATCTGGTATAAATGACACAATTTCTTACAAGAAACTTCTTGGACTAAATTACACTCTTTTGCAAGTGTGTACTTTAACTACAGATGAAATCAGAACAAAAGCGATATTCATGAAAACATAGTTTAGAGCAATTTTAAAGGAATCATTTTGTTTCTTTCACTCTTCCATTTGACTCACTGAAATGAGCCCTATTCTCCAAAAGTTGGGCAATTTCCCAGTATTTAGTAGTAGGAAGTTTAAAAGTTTTCAAACATTGTGTAAATAAAATTGATTGTTACAAATTGGCACATATTCAAATTGAATCAATCCATTTAGATCTGAATAAGACATAATTATCTGATGCATCTGAAAAATACATCATGAGATTGCTCTTATCACTAAAATTTGTTTTCCAACATACCAAAGTGCAAGTTATGAGATTAGAGCATGCACGTGCTCCATACTGAGGGGGCCAAGCCTCCATTTTTTTAGCTACTTTAGTATATGACCTAACGTTTTGGCTAAAGAATTTTATTTTCCTGTAATGTGAAAAAAACTAAAAATTTATCAACATAATTTTGAGGTAATTTAGAGCTGTGATACAGTTCCCTTATTTCATCAATGTTTACCTACTTTCAATTCTACTCCCTGGATGCATGCACATGTGCATGCACAAACTTGTAATGATTTGCTTTTCATGTATTGTGGTGGGTATCTATACACAGAAACAAGTGTCTAGACCCAGGGACTTCAAACTGCTCTTGGCCAATGTCTATACTAGGTCAAATTCTTTAAGAAATCTGCTGTATTCTTACCCGTCATCCAAACCTTTGTAATACATATAACCTTGTATATTATTAAATTCTTTCACTTTTTATTGGTGTTACATTTTCTATGACAGAGAATTCAACCAGAAAAATTAAATTTATTTTTCCTTTTTTCTTTGTTTAATTCAGATACTTTAAGGATACCTTCACCACAGTCATAGGAAATGGAGATACACTCTAAGCTTTGAGGGCCAAACAAAGCTAGGAGGGTAAAAGAGACATATTGTCTTTTTTAATGTGCTGTGAGTGTCAAAGCCCTTCTGTTAAATTATACTGAATATGATTTAACCATGTGATGTGTTTTGCCCACAAGAACATGAGGACGTGATGGCTGCTTCAGTCTTTACCCTGAATAGCAGATGGGATTAAACCTGACAGTGATGCACAACCTGGGGCAGAGGTAACCTGTCAGATCTTCGGACTCTAGCAGAATAGCTCACCATTCACTGAGGCTTGGGGGTGGCAGTATACTGCAGTATAGTCTGGATGTTACAGTACTCATGGGGGGGCTCCCTATTTCCACAGCACTACTAGCTTTATCTTCCACATACTATAAACAGAACTCTTGGCCAGAGTATATTTGAAAAATTTTCTAATTCAGAAAAATTATAAAATTTTAACATAATGTACCTATTACTAATCCTTGGAACGCATTTTAAATGTGGAATAATTTAATTCCTGAACTCTTCACATTCCTAATAAAGGAGCAGAAGTTAAAATGCCAGCTTTTCCAGCAATGTGCTCCCCTCAGTAAATCACTCGTCCAACACCTCTTTTGTTCCCATTTTATTTGCTGAAAATAAAATGGTGTTTAAAGTAAGTTCAGTCTTATAGTTATGTATTGTATCCTTTCTTTTTTCAACTACCATAGCAGGCCTCTGGGGGGGGGGAGCAGACTAAAACTATCTTGCTTAGGAGCTCAAAAATTAGATTAGCTATGGAGAAAAGAAAATGAGAAGAGTTCAAATTCAGAAAACTGAGTATTCTATAAAAGAAATGTAGAACCTTTCTGTGGATACCCATGGGGCAAAAAGCCTACTTAGCTAAAGAATAGGCAACTATGTAATGCATGGGGTAGCACTTCTGTGGAAATCAAATTGTGGCATAGAATGTGTAAACAAGACTCAGATTACATGAAAACGTGTGACATTTTGGGGACATTTACTTAATTGGGAGTTTCTAGAATTAGAAGATATAAGCAGGAACTACCAAGAAGCAATGGTTGTGGTTTCAAGAAAGCCTGGGGACAACATAAGAAAGGCTTTCTTTCCATGATAAATAAGAAAATGGGTAGGGGAAGAGTAAAAAGGGAAAAGAAAAAAATGTGAGAGAATGAAAAGATGAAAATAAAGTGTTTGTAGATGGGGAGGGGAGGGGGTGAAGGGAGGGCAGAGGTAAGGGGAAAAAATGAGAATCAAGACTTGTCATGTAGAGGTACAAGATCCCAACAATGAATGTAACTGTACTGTATCCCTAAAATGTACCAATAAACTCAATTAAAGCTGGAAAAAAAAAAAGAAAATGGGTAAAGGAGCATTATGAAAACAAAGCTGTGTTTGCTAATGTTCTTTACATAAGAGAAAGATTGAAAACATTTCCAGTTTAAAAATATGATATTTGGGATGTTTTAAAACATGGCCTAGGGTCTAGAGATGATTCTGTTTTGAAATCATCTTTGGAAGAGTTGGTCCAAGCTACGTCTCTGCAGTTAAAGTGGAGGAAGACACTGTGGGTGGACGGAGGCAGAGCCCAGGAGCACTTCTGCAATGGAGGCAGAAAGGACTGAACCGCTGTAGGGACCACGGAAGGGCCTCCCTGATTTAGCTAAGCGGGGAAATGTGTTAGTTCTCTACGGTTTGGATAATGACAAACTGGGTGGCTTACACTATCAAAATTAATTTTCTCACCCGGTGGCCCGAAGAAGTCCAAGATCAAGACACTGACAGGGTTCACGTGAAGCTTCTCTCTTTGCATTGCAAATGGTTTCCTGCGGTGCATACACTTCCCTGGTGCTTCTTTGTGTGTTGTAGTGGTCTCTTTTTATGACACCAGTCAGAGTGTGTCAGAAAACATCCTAATGGCTTCCCTGCTTTTTGTAAGTACAGTTTTAGTAGTACACTGAAAGCTGACACGTCTTTCTTTTTTCTCACTCATCCTATTTGTTATAAATAAGGAGAAACATTTTTAAAATCTCGTAATTGTCCCACTTGTAAATAAAGAGGGAACAATATGACTCATTCTGTGGGTATGAGGGGTAGAGCATAATTCTATTGCTCTCAATAAAAGGTGGATATAATTTCTATAGGTACCAGGTGAATGATGGTAGGGCAAAATTCGCTACAAGCAATAGAAGGAAATTAGATGAAATTGAGATGTAACATGAGTATTTTTAAATATTTTAAAATATTTCTTGAAGCCTTGAGATGTCAAGGTGATTATTTCAGTAATCCTGCTGTCAAAAAGGACTCCATTGAGTGGGGATAAAATACAGAATACTATTGTCAGCACATGAAAGGAACAAACTGATACAAAGACACACACAGGGTGTACTTAGTCTGGCTGTAGATGAGGAAAGTCCTAGAATTAGCTGCTAAAGGGACTGTTGAAGGAGTAGGTAGAGTTAACCAATCTCCAGGTACTAAAAGCTGTCTAGAGGAGAAGACACAAGTGTAGTCCTGCTGTCTGATACATTATAATATATACTGTAAGTAAGCAAATGAGCATAAATGAAGACTTAAGTGGTTGGCAGATTATGCTTTTCTCTCACCAGCACCACCAGCCTCAAACAAATTGAGACAAGAAGAAGGATGGGGACAGAAACACTGAATTTGCCAGAGAGCTGTCCTAGGAAATGTTGTGCGATTTCCTAGACCTTTAAATCTCCTACAAGGTCATCATTTTGTTATTCTCCGCAATAAATAGCACAAAGACTCAACAACAATAAAGTTGCATTATTATGCTTATGAACAGAAAAATTGGAAAGTGAGATGATAGTATCTTGAACACAGGACACACATATGTAATGGCAATGTTATAATGAAGAGAAAATACACTGAATTGCTGAGATTTGGAGAAAGGAAGAAAAGAAAATTTGCAAAAAGTATCCTAAAAATTGCAAAGTTACTTTTAAGGGATGGAGTAGTTAAAATTAACCGCAGTTGCAGACTGTAAATGCCCTAACACTTTCCCTCCTTCTCTTCTGTATGTTTAAAAGAAAATCTTTGCTTCTCAATATATTGTTAACATGGTAGAGCTTTCGTCTTCTACAGTGAAAGTAGCAAAGTGCTATCTGAAATAATCTGAGTTACTAGGAAAGACCTTGGTTGGCGTAACACATTCCTCACTGTCACTTGAAAAAAATTGCTCTTTATTCACTTAAAAAATAACCCATATTACACTATACCTGTGAAAATAAGGCATTTAAAGGAACAAGGAAGAAAGAGCACCATCAAAATAGCCTTGGCAACACTTCAGTGTTATCCAACAGCAAAGTAGATATTTGTTTCTTCCTGGTTAAATAAAACATCAATTGCCCCAGTGAAATATGTCTAAAATTATGGTTTATTTATAGACATGCCCTGGCAATTGCAGTCACCAACATAAATAAACTTCAATTTCAAACACATGTCAGAAAGTGACCTAAGAGCCTGATAAGCAAGGCCACTATGGGCAGAAACATGTAAAAGGGTTTGCGGTGGATGAATGGAAGTTGCAAAATTTGTTTGTGCCAAAGGAGAAGAGGCATAAGAAGGCAAATGAAATGAAAGAGAATAAGCTGCTGTATGCATGGAAAAGCATTCTTTCTGTAACTCATCGTACTTGGCATCAGAGATGAGACTCCTAAAGATGTAACCTCTGGGTGATTACTTGGGGTTGAAAAAATGCATATTCATAAGTTGGTTTTGACAAATATATTACAACAAAGCAAATTTAACAATAGCAATAAAGAATAGGTTCTGGCCTTAAAAGGATTATAATGTATTTGGAGGGCCAAGGAACTAAAGTTGATTAACTAAGTTGCCTTGTCATTCTCTTAAAGTCTGAAGAGATGTATTACAGTACACAGTTGGCACCAGAGAGTGAAAAGAACTTGTTTTCAGCTAAAAGATTAATCTTGGAACAAATTTTCCCCAAATGCTTCAAGACCTCAGACATGTTTTATGGAATTTGCCACCAAAGAAGCTAAGAGAACTGGAAGGAGAAAATTTAAAAATGTTCCTTTTAAAAGAATGGTTTTATAGAGCTTTAATAGACTTGTCTGACTTGTTTTTCTTTCACAAGTTTGAGAATGAATGGGGATAGGATAAACAATTAACCCAGCTGCCTAAAGTGTTTCCAGTTTTAAAACAGATAGTTTCACATCGTAGAATTCCCACAAGTCCAAGAAATATATGGTCAATTTGTCATCCTAGAAATAGGAGAGATTAGCATATTACCTCCAGCTGAAATTACCTGTGAGTCAAAAACGCAAATCTCTTCCATACTAAGAAAAGGATCATGGAGTGGATGCAGTGCATAATGAATTAGGAAAAATCATAAACTCTTCTGAAAGAGCCAATGTTTATAAGATAGGGACTCCGTATTCCTTGTATGCATAGAGGATCTAGAAAACAGGGGCTTGAGGAAATGTCAACATTGCAATCAGTTCTCCCAGTAAGGGACTCTAACAGGTGAGGGGATCTAATTTAAAAGCTTTAGAGTTTTAGGAGCAGAACCTGGTGGAGATGACTAGACGATTACAGCTGAATTAATCCTAATCGGATTCAGGTGAAATTATCCTTGTTTAGATTTATTCTAATGAGAAAGGAATCAGGGCAAGATAGTGTTGATATGCAAAATATGAAAGGAAACATTTTGGAGAAGGGCACATGTATGGTTCAATATTACACAAGCATTCTCTTTCTAGAAGAGTTCGTTTTTTTTTGCTTTTCCACTAAAAATTGTTATAATTAAATAAAGAATTTTTGTGACTTTGTAGAGAAAGGATCCTCACCTGTCCTTCAAGCAAAGCTAGTTAGATCATGTGATTATCTCTCACCACAGGAGTCTCTACAAAGCCCTTCTTGTATTAATAAGACAATAGTGTTAACAACTGCTCAAAAGCAATCCCTAGTGTTCAGCTATCTCTGTCTTTCTGGAGCAACAAAAGAAATGTGGAGTTGGCATGTTGTATTGCCAGAGGCAAACAGGGAATCAAAAGCAGGCAGGTATGTGTCTTATTACAAGAGGATACACTTGTCTGAGTAGACCACACTCCGAGATGCAAATATTACTGACCTCATAGAAAATGTTATCTGAAGTTGCTAAAGTTATCTGAGGTGGACAAGGAAGAAATGATATAAACTGCTTGAAAATAAATGCTAACAAGGGAGACAATGTAAGATAGTGTGGAGTGCAGTAGAGAAGGAGTCTAGAGAGATTAAATATTAAAGTATAAATTATGTCTGAAACATCACATAATATGAAGCAGTCAAAATTCAATTTAACCTCTTAAACTAGATAATTAAGATGAGGATATCTTTATCAAAAATTGCCTTAGTATGAAGGATGATAATTTTGCAACTTTTTCCTTCTGAGTATATTTTACATATTTCTGGTGAGAGTGCAAACCTCTCTGAAACTCCCAGGATATTACCCTCACATTTCATTGTTCCAAATTCATTCAAATCTCCATATCTAAACAAGGAATGAAAAATTCAACTTGACTACTGTGAGAAGTTTCAGATCAAATAAATCCTAATCTCTGAAACACAAAGCTTCTCTCAGAAGAAACAATCCAAGAAGAAAAGTACAGTTTTGTGGAAATGGAGATGAATGGGCATTCATGATTGACAGATATCAGTGTCTATATGAAAATAATATTTTTAGATGTTTTAATTGCTCATTTTCATGAAAGAAAAGGAACCAACATAAATACAGCTAGAACATCTGATGAAGTATATATAAATGTCTTTTTTGGGGGGTGAGTACCGGGGATTGAACTCGGGTCCTTGCACTTGTAAGGCAGGCCACCAAACCGCTGAGCTAAATCCCTGGCCCTAAATGTTATTTTTATATGAAAAGTGTACTTACAAATTTAAGATGATTCATCTATAGAACATGGAAACTAACAAAACTAAAATTTATTTTTGTGACATTTGGTTAGAATCAGGAGAGGCAGAAAAGCTAAAGTCTAAAAGGAATATTACCCTGAACTCAAACTTCCATTTCTTTGCTAATTCTCAAGCATCCATGCATCACTGCAATTCTATATAACACAGCTTTCCTGAAGGGATCTTGGGCAGGAATACAAGCTGAAAACCATTGTATTTGGCATTCAATCTCCTAAAGTCCCAGTCAACAAAGAAAAACAGATCTTGATTCTTTAATAAAATGACTCTTTCTTCTCTTCATGAACACAGGATTTTACAATGCTTTAGAATCTTAAACTATATTCACTTATGTCATCAGTAGTGCTTTGACTGTGAATGGTATTTTAGACATCGAGCCACTGTAGATGCCTATGAAACTAACATGTGTGTCTTACTACTGAAATCAAAACAGCATATAAACAATAAACTTTGTCAAGTACGAAAACAACATTTATTTATTTGTTACAACAATGTGTTAGGCAGTTTAGAATTATGGTTGGATGTTATATTGATAGAGCAATACTATATAATAAGATAGGCTCTTGCCTTGCCTCCATGTTTTTTTCTCCACAAAATGTTTGTTCCAGAGACAGGAGTTTGTGCTGCTGGGAGAGCTCCTGCTCAATGTATCAAACTGTTTTTGTGACTGTTTGAACTGTGTGACCTTGAAGGAATGTTCTGATAAGCTCTGCCACTTTTCGAGAATGTTCTTTTAGGCTCTGCCCCTTACAAGAAGGTTCTGTTAAGCCCCGCCCCCTGTGAGAATGTTCTGTAACTCCACCCCTGTGCTTCAGTGAGCATGCTTGGGCCAACCCTGAAGATCCCTATAAAAGGAGGTTCTCATTTCTGGTAGGACCTTCAGACTTCAGAGTACAAACTCCTCTGAGTGTCCTGGCGAAATATAGGTTTTGCTCTACCTGTTTGAGTGACCATCATCTCCAGTATTCAGATTGTGATAATTGTGACCCAGGGCTATAAAATTGAGATGTAGCACTCCGCTGTGCCTCTAAGCTGTGGCATTTGGCTATACCACTGAGCTGTTCTGCTTTGCCACAACAATAATACTTCTGCCATATTGAGAAAAACCTATCTATAGATGGAAATATTCACTGTTTGGATGTATACTTGAGATAAAAGGAGGAAAAAAGGAGGTAATAATTCCCCTTATATTAACTTGATTGGAAATACAAACCAAATTCAAAGAGATAACAACTTTATTTTCCCATGCAATCATATGTGGGTATTTAATAATTTGATTGTATAGAAAATAGCTCTGTATAAGGGAAAAAATATCCAATTCAACAGATTAATGAATAAAGATAGACTTGAAAGCAGCAAGGATTGCTAGACTTTCTACTTTTTTTTTTTTTTTTTACCCAGGGATCGAATTCAGGTGTTTGCAGAATAAAGATACTTGAAAAAGAAAAAAGTTGCTAGACTTTCTACTTTTTTTTTTTTTTTTTAACCAGGGATCGAATTCAGGTGTTTGCATTTGCCCAGCAGGCAGAAAAACCACTGAGCTAAATCCCCAGGCCCAGACTTTCTACCTTCTACCTGTGATGTGACATATTCAACCTGGAAAACATTACTCTCAGGGTTCAGCCCTTAGAAACTACCTAAAATGAGAAAGATGAGAGTGAACTCTACAAGCAAAGCATTTGGTGCCTTCCCTATTTTGCCTTGTATATGGATTCCTTTAATACTGATGAACTCAGATAGCATGTATCCAGCCCCTAATGTGAAATAGGCAAATCACAAGAGAGCCACGACAGTTTTAATGGAGAGATTGGTGGATTCAAGCTACTTTAAGTAGTTCTGACTTTCTTTTTGTAGGGGTCTTGCTACCTTAATATAATTGATGGAATCTGAGCATTAAACAAAAAAAGTAAAAAGAAAAGCAGTTTATTTTTCCTGGAACAGTGCTTCTCTATTCAAGTATGCCAAGATTATATCAAGTTATCATTGACTATTGACTGTTTGAATGATTAATTTTCATACTGATTACTGATTATCAGATCTTATTTTCTGAAGTGACAACTATTCTTTTTACATATCAATTTCAACAATTACATGCATCTATTTATCTTTCTAGATGCTACATATCGAGGTATAAATATTAAAAATTTATACACTTTGTAGTGAATTGTTTCTTTTATAATTTGAGATATGCCTCTTTACCTAATAAAAGTCTCTCTGCCATATATTCTATTTTATATACTATTAATATTGCAAACTCTAATTATATTTCAATATTTTAGTATTAACTAAAGTTAGATATATTAACTTGTGTTTTCTTTTTTTTCTTCTAGTGTCTTATTCAGGATAAAACCGTACATTTATTTGCCCTCTCTCCTTAAGGTCATCTTAACTGTGACCATTTCTGAGAGTTTCCTTGTTTCTGATTGCTCTGAGAGTTTTGAGAGGTATTTTGTAGAAGGTCATTCCACTAGGATTTGTTATTTTTTTCATGTGCACACTGGATTATGGTCTTTTGTGTGGAATATCTCATAAATGAAGTACCATTATCATCACATTATATCAAGGGTGCAAAATATCAATTTATCTCTACTGATATTGCCTTCACTTGCCTGGCTGTGGTGATGTTTAACTCATTTCTTTACAGTAAAGTTGCCTATTCCTATCAATATTGCACTCTATGGATGGAAGAAACTATACTGAGCCCATACTGAAGAATAGCATACTTCATTTCACTAAGATCAGAATCTCTACATAAATTATTTGGGAGATTTATGTCATCTTATTTCTTTATTAAATTATTTATTTCCATTGTCTAGACTAATGGATATTCATGTTGCATAGTGAATATTAAATGCAGTGCTTTTGTTATTGTTAATGCCTCGTTGTTGTTGCTCTAGTACTACTTTTTTTTCTCCTAATGAAAGTCATACTGGGCTTGTCTGGTACATTTCTTGCTCTAGACTCAGAATCAGATACTTTACCAAATATCATGATTCTGGTTGTCACAGAATGATATATATGTAAGTCAGTTGTCTCTGTCTCCCTCTCTCCTGTGTAACCATGGAAATTTCTGTATGAATACTTAAAAGTGCCTTACATTAAAGAATATCTCAGTATTTCCCTATTAAATTGTATTTTAGTCCTACCATCTAATTACATAGATATTTACCAATATCTACATCCACTATTGATTGCAACACCCTGTTATTTCTTTTTAAACCCATGTCTTTTCTTACTGAACAATCTATGATTATTAGTCAATTGCTGTTATGATTTGTATCTGGATGTCCTTTCATAGTTTCATGAGCTTGGGGCTTTGAACGATAATTGATTAATAAGACCTTTTTAGCTGACTTGCTGTTAAGAGGTGTATATGGTCAGAGAGGTGGGTAACTGTGTGTATGATAGAAAGTAATGTCCTCCTCCCTGGAACATGATTTTCTGCTTCCTGGCTCCCATTAAATGAAGAGCTCTCCTCTGCAATGCCCCTCTTACCATGTCATCCTGCCTTAGAGCCAGCCCACTACTGACTGACAACTCTACAAATTGAGAGCCAAAATAAAACTCTCCTTCCTTAAGTTGTAAATGTGGAATATTGTGTCTTGGCGATGAAGAAAATAACAAAGACATATTTTGGAACCAGAGAAGTGGGGTTGCTGCTGTGATAGTACCTGGCTGTGTGTTTCTGAAGCCTTTGAAATTAGTTCATGGAAGGTGTTTGGAAGGATTTGGAGACACTGGCTAGAGAAGCAGCTGTAAGCCAAGCTTGATGGGAAATTTTGGTCAAAGCTCAGATGACCAGAACGCTGACAGTAATGTAGCAGATAAATTCCAGGCTTCAGAGTTTCAGTTGGGAAGAAGGACTGCATTGGCAGTGGTATTCCAGACAACATGTCTTATACTGCGGGGACATTTTTCTACATTTTCCTCGTTTATGGAAACTGCAAGAGACTGACATTAAGAGTAGTGGGCTAATTAATCTGGTGCAGGAAATTTCAAAGTAGTCCAATGTTCAAGCTGTAGTAAATATATTAATTGTTGCTGTTAGCCAAACATATACTAAAAATGAAAGCAAAAAGCTAATTTGAAAATTTTGCAGTTTTGTTAGAAAAAAAAAAAGGCACCTGCAGAGATGAAGTAGAGAAGAGCTCCATTGCTGAAAAGATTATCACTAAAAAGAAACCAAGTACTCTGAGGGAGGGCAATAGTAGCAAGGCACTAGGTGTTAAAACAAGACCATGCTCTTTGGCCTGTAAAAGTAAGACTTTCTTTGAGCTAAGACCTAGGATATCATGTTCGAAAATGGCCACCTAGGGCTGGGGATCTAACTCAGTGGTGCTGCCACCTGCCCTGCAAGCACCAGATTCCCAGTTCAATCCTCAATTAAAAAAAAAAGCCACCTAGGATATTTGTTCCCCAGAATTTAGTTCACAGTGCTCAGCCATCCATGTACTCGGAAGCCATGCTTCAAGACCTGGCTATAGCCGGAGCTGCCTTATTCCCATCCCTGTGATGGTTGTTTTACGGGCAGAATGAACACAGGAATTGTTAAGCTTTGACCCAAATTTAAGAAGAAGGCCTGAAAGATAGGCAGCGTGCCCCTGAAAAGAAAGTCAATGAAGCTCTAAAAATGAAAATGAAAGTGCAGTGAAGACCCTAGGAAGTTGAAGCCAGGAGAGTAGAGCATCTGAGGAAAGTTGCAAGGAGCGAGGAAAGTCAACCCAGGAGAGGAGCCCTGAGGACCTGCAACCACTGGCAATGCTCTAGAGGTGGATTCACCAAAGGCATTGGAGAAACACCTTGCCCCAGGTTTCCCTGGCTGTTGGACTTGGAACTATACTACTTAAGGTGTGCCCTGATGAATTCTGATCTTGCTTTAAGTCTCGTTGGATTGTAGCCCCCTATTTCTCTCTTTTAGAATGGAAATATTTACTTCGAGCCATGTCAGTAGTGTTCAACTTTCTTCTTTATTTTTATAAGGGCTCACAGCTAGGAGGTTGCCTCAAGTATCAAGGGAGTCTTTGGACCTGGGCTTTTCAGCAATACTGAGACTTTTAGGACTTGGGAAGTTCTTAGAAGTGGACTAAATGCAATTTACATAAAGATACGTGCATGAGTCTTTTGGGGTCTAGAGGTGGAATGCTATGGTTTGTATATGGATGTTCCTTCAAAGCTCCATGAGCACAAAGTTGGGGCTTTTGAAGGGTGTTGGGATTACCAGGGTGTTACAGTTTACTTGCTGTTAGGAGATGGGGCTCCCTCATAAATCTACTTAGCCTACCTAAGTTGCTCTATATTTTATATTCCTGGTATTTCTAAATTTAGATGATTTCTGTATCTTAATTCTTCACAGTGAAACACCATGAAACTGGTACAGCAAAGTCATCCTCACTAGAAAAATCAATACAGCTCATCATGATGAAACAAACGATATAGGTACCATGTGTCACAGTCTCTTTATGTAACAATAAAAACAAACAAAAGCACAGGACCACAGTGGTTTCTCAATCTCAGTTATTGTAAACCTTAGAAAATAGGTTTGTTGAGGGCTTTTTTTGTGTGTGTGTATATATCTGTTCGTTTGTGATAATATGAATAGAGTGTATGGTGTTGAACAATTGAAAATAAAGGGACTTTTTCCTTCTCATCCATCCATCTTTACTATTTCCAGCTTTTTGGGAGGGGCCACTCGGCTGCACAGAAATGAAAAATAATCTGTATTACTCATGTGTGTTAGTCATTAACGTAATCTTAGAAAGTTCTTTTTCTTTCCAAAATTTTGAAATACTGACCAGAACTTGTACGAGCATGATAGCACAGGAACATGGATAGAGAAATGAACTTTAAAAGTTCTGTCAGTAGTTTTATTACAAAGTAGCAATTTCTAAGGTTTATATTTTAGCTATAAAATTTATAGTTGGATCAATCATTGCCCCGGGGCCCAGTTCAGGCATGAATTTAATTCTGTAGGAATTTTGTTAAGCAAACTTTTTAAGATATAGTAATATACATGGTATACATTTTCGAGTTTACAAGGATTAGATTCATACCAAAGGCATTAAGGCACACCACCTTAGAAAATTAAGGATATTAGTACTATTGCTTATTGAGAAAATTATTTTAAAGCACTTTTGATTACATTACAAATTTCAAATCAAATGTCTCACATTTTTAATGAATTGTTTTATTTTGATAACTTTTAATCATTTGTCAAAATTTATCCAAATTAGCTGAATTAATGCAGCTGTCAGGAAAAAACTGAAATAAAATAAAAACAATGTTTTCTTTCTTGCTTACTCACTGAATATTAGAATTGAAAATGATTTTAAAGATAATCCTGTTCAATTCTGTTAGATGAGGAATTTAATGCTCTGAAAAAAATATATATATGATATAAAAATGAAGAGATCAACTGATGAGGTACTGTTTCTAAACCACGCACTTGTTTCTGTGTGTCTTTGTCAAATATTTCAAAGGTAAATTCTGTATTTTATTCATCTGTATTTTCACTTCACATTGAGAATCTCATTAACAACATAGGCATTCTGTTGAGAATATCTGTTAAAATATCAACCTTTTTGTTGTATTGATTTTGTTACAATTAAAATTTAAGTGTAATTTTAAAATAATGTATATGTTACTTTTTTGTCATTGCGGAGACAAAATCTCCAACACCCACAAGTTAAATGAGGAAAGGTTTATTTAGCTTACAGACTGTAGAGGTTTCCTCCTATAATCAACTGCCTCCAAGGAAGGGTGCATCACAGTACAGGCATCATAGAGGAAAGAGTACAGGGTGGGCTGAAGTAGCAAAGCAATGATGTAGCAAGCAAATGACAAAACAATAAGAGAAGTTTCTTTCTGCTCCTTTAATATTCTATCTAGGCTATCAGGTTTAGAGTGGGTGCCAAGCCAATCAGTAGACAAATTTAGTTGCCACACACCCTCAATTCCAGCATCCTTAATCATAGCATTGTACCATGAATCATTCCCAGTGTCATTCATCTAGACCCAGCCATCTTTGAAAAGTCCCATGTATGACTGCATGAGGCATTTGTTGGGACATCTAGATATGAGCCATAGCAAATATGATCTGAAAAACAAGTCCTTAGTTGGATATTTGTATGATATTACCAATATTTGCTCCTTATTTGGGTATTTAATTTTAATTTTTTGGATATTGCTTTGAAGAAAAGACTTTTAAAATTGTGTGAAGTCCAACTTTTTGTTCTTACTAGGAACGATAATTTCTTCGCAGTTTTACATTGGTTCAGTTCTTATTCAAAGATCTTAGCAAATTTCTTCCATCCTATTAAGTGACTTTTTTTACATTTGCGACACACTTAAAATTTTCACGTCACCCTACATACCTTCCTCGTTTCACCCAGCTCTAAATTATTTTTAAATTTTGCATATGTTAAGGTTCTTTTTTTATATTGTTCCACTTTATGAGTATTGATCAATGTATTATGCCTTGTTTCCACCATTATGACACCACAATATGGAATGAGTTTATTATGCAAATAAACCCTTGTGCTTCAGCTGTTTTCCCTTTCCATCTCCCTGAATCCCTGGAAACCACTGATTTTTTGTTTGTCTGTTTGTTTTTACTGTCTCTAGGTCTTTACTTTTTTCAGAACATGCTGTAATAAAAATCAAACACTGTGTAGCTTTTTAGGAGTGCTTCTTTTAGTCAAGAAATATTTAAAGTTATTCCATGTCATCTTATCTCTTTACATCTCATTTCTTTTAATCACTAGGTAATATTTCATTATATAGAGTTTATTTGCTTATTCACCTAAAGAACATTTTTATTACTTCTAAATATTGTTTATTATAAATAAAATTAATGAAGAAATCTACAGTCAGAATTCAAATGAACATAAGTTGTCTACTTGCATTTGTAGTTTTCAATTATATGTTAATACTATCTTTAGTATAGTAAGAAATTGCTGGACTATTTAAAAGTGGGTGTACATTTTCTTATTCCATCCAGCGATAATAGGGAGCTGCTGTAATTCTTTTTTTTTTCTCATTGACTTTATTGGTACATTTTAGGTATACAGTACAGTTACATTCATCATTGGGATCTTGTACCTTTACATGAAAGGTCTTGGTTCTCATTTTTTCCCCATAATCCCTGCACTGTCTTCACCCTCTCCTCCCTTCCCTATAAACTTTGTTTCCATTTTTTTTGTTTTCTCACCAGTATATTACATTGACATTCAGAGTTGGAGGATAGGTTGCCATTCTAATGGATATGTAAAGATTTTTCCATTGTTGTTAAATTATGCTTTTGAATTGTTTCCTGGTGACAAATTAAAATACACATCATCGTGCATGTCTTTTGGTGGCTGTATATCTTCTTTAGTGAGTTTCCTGTTCCAGGAATTTGTTCTTTATTAGGTATGTTGTTTGGTTTCTTCTTACGCATTGATGAGAGTTATTGCTATATTCAGGAAGTAAGTTATTCATTAGATATGAGCTTCCTTTCAATATTCTCCCCATCTGTGGCTTTCCTTTTGATTCTCTTTGTAGTACCTATCTCAGAAGAGTAGACTGTAATGTTAATAAGATCTAATTTGTTAAACGTTCAATTTCATTGATTATACTCTTCATAGTGTTCTAAATTCTATTTGTAAAAATTACGTTTTATTCTAAAAATATTATTATATTACATATATATTTAATTCTATGATCCATTTTAGCATATTTTTGTGAAAGATGTGGGATTTATAGCTTGTTTTATTTTTTCTACATATAATTTTTTCATTTTCCCAGGCAGATTTGTGGAGATGCTTATGATTTCTCTATTAAATAGTTTTTCTGTTCTTGTCAAAAATACTTCACTATTATAGAGGGAAAGACTTGAAGTTGACAGTGTCACTCCTCCTTAGTATTGGGTTGATTTTTATGGGATTTTGCCTCTTCATATAAATTTTAGAATCACTCTATTCACAGCCACAAAAAACAGGTTTCTGAGATTTATTAGTATTACATTGAATCTATATATGAACTAAAGAACTAATTTTTTACTTATATTGAATCTGCTATTTTATGAACATAGACTGTGTTTCCATTTATTTAGGGATTCATTGATTTATTTTGTCAGTTTTAGAGTACCTACATATAGATCTTATACATATTTTGACAGTTTTATACAAATTTTATTTTCTTCCTATTGCATATGCTGTTCTGTTTAAATTTCAGAGTTCAAGTAGTAATAAAGAATATATTTGACTATTGTATACTAACTGTGCTATGATCTTGCTGTAATCTTTTAAGTAGTTATAGAATTTTGTCAATTCTTTGTGAACTTTTACATAGACTGTCATGAAATCTTGAACAAAGATAATTTTATTTCATTTGTTACATTTCTCTATAGTTGTATATTATTGTCTTTTCTTAACTACAAACTTCAATACACTAAATAAGTAGTGAGAAAAGGTTCCCATGCATTATTTTTATTGTGATATCTCACCATCAACTATGGTGTAAGATATAAATGTTTGGTATTCTTTATTAGATTCAGAAAGTTCCCCCTAAGTTTCTCCTGTGATTCTAGGTTTTGCAGTATTTTTAAACATGAATTAGTGCTCACTTGTTGCCAAATATTTTGCTAAATCTACACATATGCTCATATGACCTTTCTTCCTTGCTTCTTAGTATAATTGATACTGATTTTTTTGAATTGTGCATAAATACTATACTGATAAACTGTACATAATTAAAGTGTGTACTTTTTATATACAGTGATACATTTGGTTGGCTTTAAGATTTTTCAAGTTATGGAAAGCTACTGAATTGTAGGATTATGTTTTTCTGAATTTTCTTATTAGGATACAGCTGGGCTCATAGAATGTTTAAAAAATGTTTTTTTTTCTGTTTCTATTTTCTGTAAAACATAAGTTTTGGTATTTTGGTAGCTTTACTGTCAAATTATATAAGGCTGATGCTTTTTTTTCCGAAATAGTTAAATTTAATTTCTGTTCTTGGTGCATAAATATTCAATGATTTTTTCCTTGTATCTTTTAAGAAATTGGAAAATTTTATCTAAGTTGTCACATTTGTGGAATAATAATATTTTTAGTTCAATTTAATGTTCTTAAAACAGTAGTGATAATTCTTTTTTTCATACTGATAATGTTACAGTTCTCTCTTATTTTCCAGTTCATCTGCTTAAAAATTCAGCAATTTTACTTATCATTTAATGAGATTTAGGTTTTATTTATTTTCTCTGCAGTATTTAACTCTTCTAATTTAAATTGATTTATGAATTCTTTTATATTAACTATATTCTTTTGTATAATTTTCCTATGCACTACTTTTATTTTCTTGGGATTCTTAGGATAAATACATAGATTATTGATTTTACACTTTTTTTCATTTCAAAAACATGCATTCACTGCTACAGCATTACCTCTCAACTTTTGAGTGTTTTGTAAGTTTAATAGGTTGTATGAATGTTCATTTTCATTTAGCTCAAAATATTTCTTTTAATTTTACTTTGACTTCGAGACATATGATATTTAACAGTGTGCTCTTATGCTCCAAACATTTAGGAATTTATGATTATCTATCTGATACAGAGTTGAAACTAAGTTCCCTTATGGTCCAAAAGTATATTATAATAGATTTCTTTTTATAACAGATTTTTTTCATTTGAAAAACTCTTTAGGTTGTTTGCATGGGCATGAATGTGATCTTTCTTGGTGAATGTCCTCTATGACTTCAAATAACTGTGATTTCAGCTATTGATAGATATTTTATATCAATTTAACAATTAAGTAATAATAATACTCAACTGAAACATAATTTTTTCTGATTTTCTGTCCTCTTTATTTTCAATTACAGAAATTAGTGATGAATTCTTCTATGATGATAGTGCATTTATCTATTTTCCCTTGCAGATTAGCTATTAATTTTCATAGTTTTCTTCCACTATTTGTGTGCAAAGGGCAGAATAATGGATAATGGTTATTCATCTCAATGCTGATAACCAATAATTCCAGCATCATATTGTTTGAAAGTATCCCTTTGTCTATTTGTTTATCTATATAATATTTCATTGCCAATTGCATATAACAATAGAATTGTCATAATGGCTTGATTTTTTTTTAAACTTTGTATTGGTGATCTGTTCTCTATCATTATTTTTCAGTTTTTATCTATTTTAAAATTTCATATTAATTTAACACTCCAGTTATAGATATTGTTCCTAATAGTTAATACAATGGTACTTTGGATCACAAATTTAATCCATTCTATGATTCTGGAAAAGACGGCCATGGTCATGTTTATCACCTGATGCAGAATCTGGAAATGAAAACAAAATGTTGCCAAATGTTTCTACTTGAGAAACAAATTGTTATGAAAGCATTTGTGAACTGAAGCACCACTGTATATATCAGATAATGATTATTAGGATGTGTATCAATGAAGTAAACATGCTATTAAAAAGGTTCAAGAAATTGTTTTGTCTTAACATTAATTAGAAAAACTGAGATATATGCCTTATAAGTATTAATTCAAGTACAAGGTCATTTTATGTGTAGGAAATTTATGTGAACCTTGCCATAACTAAATTTCTGTTTGTAGAAAACTCTAAATGTGAAAATTGTCTTTTGTTATTTCTAATCATTTCTAATTCTTTTGTCAAACAACCCAGCCACTAAATATGATGTACTAAGTTCATTAACCAAAACAAATTACCAAGTGACTTTGGGAAATGAAGAATGAAGTATTAGAAACACTAACAGTGGTTTTCTTTTCCCTCTTTTCACCTACGATAAATTGCCCCAAGATTTTCTTGTTAAAGCACAAATTCATTGCGATTCAAAATTCCAATCAGTTTTGCTGTTTTTAATGAGATTAATAGGTGCATTTTTATGAATAAAATGCTGTCATCATCTCTCCTTAACAGTTATATCTGTAAATGTCAGAAATGCTTTCTATAAACTTGTCACCTAGTCCCCTCATCATTTGTTACTTTTCATATGTCAACTAAATTACTCCTTCACTGTTATTTTACCAGTATTTCTATTTAATTTTTGCCACTTTTTCTATATTATATACTAAAATCTTCTTTCTTTTCTGTTGCCCCTTTGCATGTTATAATCTCATTGTTACCAGATTCCCTATCAGTACTTTGCTAATAATTCCTTTCAATAGTTTCAAATGTATAGGATGTTCTGAAGTATAGAACAGTGATACTATAAAGTGTACTACGTATAAGCTAGCAATATGTGTTAGAGAAGCCACGTTTTATCTTGTACTTACTTATTGGTTTTTGACCTGATAACAAAAAAAAAGCTTCCAGTTACATAGACAAAGCTCTTATTTATTTTTTTTATTTTTATTTATTTATTTATTTTTATTTTTTTATTTTTTGAGGTATCAGTATCAAACTCGGGACCTTTGCACTTGCGAGGCAGGCAGTGGCACCACTGAACTAAATCCTTGGCCGGACAAAACTCTCTTTTAATCAATCCTGAATAAAAAAATTAATAAAAAGAGTGAAGCTGTGCTCATGGGCTATTTTCTACTCCTTCAATGAGTGGATAATAGGCTTCAGATTAGTCGCTATGCTGGTCAATCATTTTAGAATTATCACTCCACGGAAGCCAATTGATGTTCAATTCATGTGTTAATCTTGAACAATTAATAGTGTCCATCAAAAGATATCTATTGAATAAAATATATGGAAATATTTTATCCTACTGGCCAAATTTTGTTTCTTGTAAATCACTCTATGTATTAAATACAGCCACTTAGTGCTCTAGAAAAGTGTGGCGTAAAGGTTTCATATTCTCACCATCAGTTCTCTTCTTTGTCACCCTACATTGTTCTGTATTTTCGGAGCCTTTTCTTATTTTCATTGGTTTTATTGTTTTTTGTGCAATAATGGAAGCTTGCCTTAAATGTCACCAAATAATGAACCCTCATAATTTAAGGATAGAAAAACGGAGCTTTTGAGACAGCAAATGTATTGCATTACAGTATTTAGGCACTCTAAGAATCAGGTTTTGCTTTAACTTCAGAATATACAATCCTGTGCAATACAAAATATGATCCTTAAAATTACAAAGCATTAGCTTTTTTTCGGTTGCAAGATGAAGTTCATAAAATTAATATCACTTTATTTCTGGAAGAAAACTGCTACTTAAGATGGTTCCAGGCAGGAAGCAACGATAAATGATATCTGCTATTAGTGGGGATAATTTCAGCAGCGGCTTTGTCTGTCGTGTTTTCCCTTGTATTCCTGGTATTCAGTTGGTATACGCAATAACTGATAATAAAATGCAAGTCACATTTGGAAGACATAGACTGTATGGTTTCTCAAGAAGGGAAATACAGTGTCACCACAACCATATAGTTGCCACAAACATGAATTCCCTCTATGATAATGGCAAATATTGTTCTACACTGAAAACATTCAACTCTCAATATTCACATTTTGTCCTACTTTCATATAAATAAATACAAACAAGAATAATTAGGGGCTTACATCATCATGAAAGCAGTCAATTAGGAAACACAAAGAGAAGAAGTAGACTTAACTATTAAATTAAGATAAGAAAAGGAAGTAAAGCATATGCATGTGAGGAACCACTCTATAGATTATGTGAGCTAATCCCAGAATTGGATTATTTTAAAAGTGAGTCTGGTCCAAACCTAAGTGCCAAAGTTAGAGTGACTCTTACTCAAATTCCGTACACAGAGCTAAAGGCTTCTTTACTAAAAAGACAAGGTTAATTATTAGCCACAACCTATATTCTGTCTGTTCTGCTCATAATTCAAGAATCCTTTGTCTTTTTATTTACAAGCATTGCTTGCAGCAGTAACGTGTCCATAGAAATTACATGTTTTGTTACATAGTCCCTTTACCTAACTATGATGTCACCAATAAATATTGACAGCACTGGGTGTTCAGGGACTTTCCTTGTTCACCTTTGTTAGTACTAGCATTGGTCATCCTGGCTCCCTAGTTATCTGCCTCTTCAATTCTGTTTGAGTTTTTCTTTTAACCTTCTGTCATAGAACTGAACAAGAGATTATCTGGTGTGAAAAGCTATAATAGTACATAAGATCCTAATGAGATAATTGACCATGTGAAATAGGAAGAAAAGGGCTGAAGGTGGAGGGAAAATGGGAAGGGTAGGGGAAAGGTAATAAGGGAAAAGAAAAAAATACGACAAAATGAAAAAATGGAAATAAATAAAAAATGAACCAAGACCTGTCATGTAAAGGTACAAGACACCAATAATGAATGTAATTGTGCTGTATACCTAAAATGTACTCAATAAAAGAATAAAATAAAATAAATAAACTCAATAAAAGAAAAAAAGAGATCAGAACCCACTGTAGGGTTTGTTGTATTATATATTAAATAATATATAATTATATATAATATATATATTGGGAAGGAAAAAATAAAATTGTGTTTGCTTGCAGATAATATGATAACCTATGTTAAAAAATTAAGAGCATCAAAAGATTGCATAACTAACAATTGTGGTAGGATTACAACATAAAAATTAATAAAGATGTCAATTACTTTTTCATATATTAGCAATGAACAAGCAGAATTCTAAATTTAAAACGTATTATTTAAATTAGTACTACCCAAAATAAAGTGGTTTGATGTAAATCTTAACACAATATGTGCAAAAAATTATGTGACAAAAATTCAAATTTCTTTTTTTAAACTAATTTTATTGGCACTTTTAATGTATACAATATAATGACATTCATTATTGGAAAGTTGGACCTTTACATAATCAACCTTGGTTCTTATTTTTTCCACATTCATCTGCCCTCCCTTCAAACCCTCCCTCCATCCCTATCTACAAAGACTTTGTTTCCATTATTTTTCATTTCATCATATTAATTCCAATCCCTTCTTTCTTTTCCCCTGCCCCTCCCATAGCATCTTCCTCTTTGTTCCTTTTCTTCCTATTTCACATTATTTATTATACCTTTTACACCTCATTTACACTTTCAGTTTCTCATACTAGAGAAACTAATTGGTATTTATACATATGTCCTATGTATTTCACTTGAGTATCACCTCAATGTGCATCCATTTAGCTATTAATGTCTCTAATTTCTCATTTTTATGACTGAGTAGTATTCTGTTTTATTTAGAAAACAATATTTTCTTTATACAGACTCCCATTTATGTGGATTTAGGCTGCTTCCAAGAATTAGCTATTATAAATTCTGCTGCTATGAGCATTGTTGCACATATATCGTTATGGTATGATTCTTTTAATTCTTTAGGGAAGAAACCCAGCAGGGGAATAGCCAGATCAAATGGGATTTCTGATTGTAGTTCTTTGAGGTATCTCCACACTGATTTCCACTGTGATTGCACCAGCCTAAACTCCAGAAAGCAGTGTAGTAGTCTTCCTTCCCCACAACCCTGCCAACATTTGTATTTCTTTGATTTTGTGATGGCAGCCATTCTTTCTGGGCTGAGCTTGAATCTCAGCATTGTTTTCACTTGCATCTCTCAAATGACCAGTGATGTTGAACACTTTTTTCATATGTATATTTGCTAATTCTACTTCTTTGTCTGAGAAATGTCTTTTCATTTCACATGTCCACTTTTGGATTGTGTCTTTAAATTTGGGAGGTCTGATTATTTTAAGTTCTTTATATATTCTAGATAGTAGATCTTTGTCTGGGGAACAGCTGGAGAAATATTTTTCCCACATTGTAGGTTATCTTTTCACATGTTTGGTCATTTCTCTTGCTATGCAGAAGCTTTTTAATAAGAAGACATCCCACTTGTTGATTGTTTATGCTAGCTCACTGGCAACTGAGGTTTTGTTCATAAAATCTTTTCCTACACCAACGTCTTCAAGAGTCTATCTGACCTCTCTTCTAGCCAGTTTACTGTTTCTGCTTTAATGTTTAGATCTTTAACCCATTTTGGTTTTAGTTTAGTGCATGGTGAGAGACATAGGTCTAGTTTTAATATTTGACAAGTTGAAACCCAGCTTTTCCAGAACCTTTTATTAAAGAAGCTATCTTTCCTCCAGTGAGGATATGTGGCACCTTTGTCAAAGATGAGGTGGCCTAGTGTATCTGTACTTGTTTTTGCATCTCATCATCTGTTCCACTACTCTCAGGTCTGCTTCTTTGCCAGTACCATGCTATTTTTACCACATTGGCTTTGTAGTATAGTTTCAAGTTGGGGATTGTGATACCCTGTACCTTCTCTTTATTGCCTAAAATTGATTTGGTATTCTAGGTCATTTCTTGTTCCAAATGAATGTTTGGATTGTTTTCTCTAAGTCTGTGAAGTATCCTTCTGGGATTTCAATCAGGATTTTACTGAATCTATATAGCTGCTTGGGAAGTATTGCTATTTTCACTATGTTGATTCTTCCTACCCAGGAGCAAGGATGCTTTCCATTTTCTGATATCCTCATCAATCTCTTTTTTCAGGGTGCTGCAGTTTTCAGAGCAGAGGTCTTTGATTTATTTTGTTAGGTTGATTCCTATATATCTCAATTTTTTGGATGCTATTGTGAAAGGGATTGATTGTCCCATTTCTCTCTCAGTGAGTCTGCTTTTTGTGTACAGAAAAAGCTATTGATTTTTGTGTGTTGACCTTGTATCCAGTTACTTTACTGAATTGGGCTATTAAGTCTAGAAGACTTCTGGTAGAGTTCTTGGGTCTTCTATATAGCGTATCATGACATCTGTAAATAATGACAATTTGGTGTCTTCCTTCCCTATCTTTATTCCATTTCTTTCTTTCTACTATCTAATTGCTAAGGCTAATGTTTCCAAGATTATATTGAACAGAACTGGTGAGCATGGATATCCTTGTCTTTTTCATTAAGTGTGAAGGATTTCAGTTTTTGAACACCTAGTATGAAACCACTGTTGGTTTTTCATAGATGGCTGTTACAAATTGAGGTAGAGACCATCTATTCCAATTATCTTTACTATTTTTATCATGAATGTATGTTGGATTTTGTCAAATGCTTTTTCTGTATCTATTGAGATGATCATATTGTTTTTGTCCTTGGCTCTATTTATATAGTGTATTACATTTATTGATTTGCATATGGTGAACCATCCCTGAATACCTGGGATGAATTCCACTTGGTCAGGATGTATCATCTTCTTGATGATCTTCTGCATTCTATTTGCCAGTATCTTATTATGGATTTTTGCATTTATGTTCATTAGTAAGATTGGCCTATGGTTCTCTTTCTCAGTTGGATTTTTCTCTGCTTTGGGAACCAAGGTGATGCTTGCTTCCAGGAATGAATTTGAGAGTATTGCTTCCCTTTCAATTTCACTGAAGAGTTTAAACATTAGTGGCAGTAGTTTCTCTCTAAATGTCTTGTAGAATTCAGCATTGAAGCCATCAGGGCCTGGGCTTTTCCTAGTTGGTAAGTTTTTAATTATATTTTCAATTTTATTAATTGATCTTGGTTGTTTATAATTTTAGGTCATTTTTAATCAACTTCAGTAATTCATATGAATTTAGAAATATGTCCATTTGATCTATATTTTCTATATTATGGGCATATAGGTTCTCAGAGTACATATTGATGATCCTCTGGATTTCTGCTGGGTCCATTGTAATTTCATTTTTTGATTCTTAATTTCAAGGATTTGGGCCTTTTCTTTACTTTTTTTGAAAAGGTTGGCTAGTGGTTTGTCAATTTTGTTTATTCTTTCAAAGAACCAACTCTTGGCTTCATTGATTTTTGTAGTTTGTATTTTGTTCAATTTCCATGTGTTTATGAAATTCTTGAGGTTTCTTTTGCTATTGATCTCCAATTTCATCATACTATGGTCTGGTAATATATCAGGTATCACTTCAATTTCTTTGCACTCACGTAGACATGTTTTTCAAGTTGGTATGTGGTCTATTTTGGAGAATGACACATGTGTAGCTGAAAATAATGTGTATTCTGCTTTCATGAGGCGGAACACACTGTAAATATTTGTTAAGTTGATTTGTTCAAGAGTTTGATTGAGTTTTAGTATTTTGTTGCTTATTTTCTGTCTAGTTGATCTATCTATTTGTGAAAGTGAGATATTGAGGTCCTCCACTACTTTTGTGTTAGTAGTTATTTGATTTTTCATGTCCATTAGTATTTATTTTGTACAGTTAAGTGCACTAGTGTTTGGTGCAAATATATTTATGATTGTCATCTATTTGTCTTGGATTGTTCCCTTTAGAAGATGTAGTTTCCTTCTCTGTCTCCTTTGATCAGTGTTGCTTTGAAATCCATGTGATATTCAGAGGATAGCTACTCCTAATTTTTTAAGATTCCTGTCACATGGAGTATTGTTTTCTACCCTGTAACTTTCAGTCTATCAATTTCTTTCTGAATTAAGTGTGTTTCTTGTATGCAGCATATTGTTGAATCTTGCTTCTTGACCCTTTCTTCAAATCTATTTCTTTCAATTGGTGAATTGAAACTATTAACATTGATGGTTATAAATGATACCTATTGATTTATCTTTGTTATGACTTTTTCTTTTTGTTGGATTCTCCCCCTTTGCATTTAATTTATTGCTATGCTTGATGTGTTCATTCTGCAGGGCTTCCTGAGGTTGTTATCCTCACTGTCATTTCCTAGGATATTGTTTAAATTTTTTTTAAATTCTGGTTTTGTATTCCTAAGGTGATTTTTGTCATGAAAGTATCCTATTTCTCCATCAATTTGAAAGACAGTTTTGCAGGATACATCAATCTGAGCTAGAGGCTGTTTTCCTTTAGGACTTGAAATACATCACTCAAAGCTCTTTTTCCTTGACGGTTTGTATTGAGAAGTCTGCTGTGATTCTGATAGGCTTTCCTTTGTATGTGATTTGTTTGTTTTCTCTGAATGCTTGTAGAATTTTGTTCTTTTGTTGCTTCTCTACAATCTTAACTATTTTATGCCTATGTACAGATTTTTTTATCATGGCTAGTTGAAGTGATATATGCCTCACTTATCTGTATGTCAAATTGTTCTCCCATACTTGGGAAGTTTTCTGACATTACTTCTGTTAACAGTTTTTTATGTCATCTGCACTCTCTCCTGTTTCTTCGTTGACTCCAATCAGTCTTATATTATTATTCTTTGTATCATCTAGCAGCTGTTGGATTGATTTCTCATGGCTCCTTACTATTTTTTAGAATTTTTTTTTTCCTTTTAACTACTCAGTCCTATCTTCTAAATCTAAAATTCTATCTTTGCAATGGCTCATTCTGTGGGGAAAATTTCAATGGAGTTTTTAATCTCCTGGAAATATTTGCATCTGTTTTATGGATTCTATTTGTTTCCTATGTTGGGATTCCATCATATTCCTTAGCTCCTCTCTTTTTGTAATCTGTGTCCTCTCTAGATTTATTAATCATATCTTGCAATATGGGAAAAATCACTGCTGTTATCTGAGAAATTATTTCTGACATCATTTTTTCCAGATCTTCTTTTGTTGCCAGTTAGGGAGTGCAGGCATTTGAGTATTGGATTGTTCCATCTCATTTCCCTTGGGGTTGCCTTGGAAGTCTGGTTTGGGGAGTTGTTTCTGTGTCTTCCCATTTCAAAATACACAACCTGCTGTGGCTTTATTGAGACAACTTTTTGCTCCCCTAGTGGACTTCAATTCTCAGCAAGCCACTGAGAGGCCTTTTCTCTGCTGCTCATCAGTACACCAATTCCTGGGTCCAAACCACCAATTCTTCACCTATGACTGAAGTTTGTGCTCCTGTGCAGCTCTTTCCTGGCAGGTATGGGCTGGATGGGTTTGCTCCAGCCTCTGGGGCAGGACAGATCCCTGGCTGGAATCTGCCTGAAGAAGAGCTGGTCTGGACTGTACCCACAAATTTCTGATAAAAGTTATCAAAAAACAAATAACCAAACAAAAAACAAAAACTAATCACAGGGGGATAGCCCATATTAACAAATAGGGGATGATGCAGTATTGTCAGAATGCCAGTTCTTCACAACTTGGCCTACAGAGTCAATGCAATCTCAGTAAAAGTTTGACAGAGTTTCTTTGTGGGTATGAACAAATTAGTTCTGAAATTTAGATTATAAGTTTAAAGGCATATAGCTAAAAATATTGGGTAATATATAGTTGGACACTGACATTACTAGGTGAAAAAAATGACAAATAGATTAATAGTACAGAATGGAAAGCCCAGAAATAGACCCAGCTACATATTGTAAATTTTCTTTGTTCTTGGGAAAAAAAAACATGATAATATAGTAGAGCAAAGACACTCTTATTAACAATGTAGTCCAGATAACAGAATTTATACCTGCCACAAAAAGAGAAAGACAGAAAATCTAGACATAAATATTGCATCCTTGACTAAAAATCATTTCAAATCATACACCCAACATAAAATACAAAACTATAATTTCTAGAGGATAACACAGGGAAATACTACACACTATTTCAGATTCAATTTCAAAGACATAATACATGAAACAATGTTGTAGATAAATAAACTTCTTTAAATTAAAAATCGTTCTGAGAAAAGAGTTGCAAAAGTCACAGCTTATAAAGAACTGTGTAGAGATAGAAAATAGATAGATTGATAGATTGTTAGATAATCGCAGCAAAAAAACTCCTGATTTAAACATATGCAAAAGTCTTTAATAGACACCTCATCAAAGATGGCAAAAATAAACTTGAAAAATATTCTACATAACAGTATCAAGTAAATCCAAATTTTAAAAAAGCAATGATATACTAATTCCCTCTTAGAATGGCCATGATACTGAACATAGGCAACACAAAATTCTAATGAGATTGTGAAACAATAGAATCAATCTCATTCATTGTTTATATGAATGCAAAATAGAGTCTGTCTGCTTTTGCCAAAGAAAAAGAACTAACAAATAATTAATTTAATGTGGCATATATTGGATTGGTTGACTGCATCTCAGAGGCTAAAATGTCCATTAAAAACATCTGCAAGCTGGAAAACAGATTCATTAGAACCTGAGCCCAAGAATGTAGAGGTCTCAGAATTAGAGAGGTAATAGTAATACATTTCGCCAGTCTCAGGACAAACCCTGCTCCCCATACAGAGCCATTGCTACAAATCCTAGTCCAGAGGAAATAACCAAGAATCTGATTTCCAAAGGTAGGCACCAGCAGCAGCAGAAAACACATTCACTTGGAGAAGGAAGTAGGGAAGAGAAGGAAGGAGGAGATAATCTAAGTTTCCCATTGTACTTTCTCATCCCCTCCAGGTCATAGTCTGTAGGTTGGCACCATCCACATTCAAGGAGTTTTCCCCACTCAGTTTACTGATCCACAGGACAATAATTTCTCAAAATACCTTCACACAGGGAGAGAAAATTATGCTTTATTGGTTCTTTAGGCATTCTTCAATCCAAGTTGACATCTAAAATTAACTATCAGCAACAGTTTGGCTGTATTTTATAAAATTATGCATCTTTCTAGTGTGTAATTCAAAAGTCATACTCCTTCATACTTGGCCAAAAGATTTGAAAATGTATATATTTCCACAAAAGTTGTGCAGGAGCATTCATTTCAGTTTTTATAACAATTACCAAAACTTGAAAGCAATCCAAATGTCCTTTCATAGGTGAATGGATATAACTAAACAATAATGTATTATTTAGTACTTAAATTAAATGAGTTGTCAAGCTATTAAAAACATGGAGGAAACTTAAATGCACGTTAATAAGTGAAATAAGCAAATCCAAAGATGCTACATATCATATCAAGTCTGACATTAAGCCAATCAGAGAAAAGCAAGCTATGAATACAATAATAAAAGATCAGTGATTTCTAGAGGTTAATTGATGGAAGAGTTGAAGAGATAGAGAATAGAATATTTTAGGGCAGTGAAACTACTTCATTTGATGCAGCAATGATAGATACAGTCATCATAAAATTGTCTACACCCATAGAATGTACATCAGAAGTGAACCTGAGTTTCAGGTGATTATCATGTGTTAATATAGTTTTAATGGTAGCAAATGTATTAAGTCTAGTAGAGTATGTTAATAACATGAAAATGCATATGCTATATGTATTTAAAGTGTCTCTCAATGACTTTCTGAAAATATCTACTTATATTTAAGCAGAATTTCCCCACTTTGGCATAATGGAGATTGGTACAGCTGAGAAATGCTTTATCAGGCAATTCAATAACTCATCATTAAGAAATACACCCAAGAATAAAGTTGCTCATTTCATTTGTTGTATTAAAATAAATTGCTAGACTAAGAAAATAGTAAAAGAAAAATGCAATATTTGTCTCTTTTATTTTTATTAATATATAAAATTTGAGTCCTTAATTATGTTATGCCTAGATTGGAAATTTGCTAAAGTACAGCAGAAGTCCCCAGGCTGATAAAAGGTAGATGAAACAAGATAGTGTCTCTTTTCACTATCCAGCCAAAATCAATAGTGTTTTAGTGGAGCTTCTGTGAGAAAGCTACTTGTCACGCCAGCAACTAAGCAGTATGTGTCAATACACACACACATACGCACACACACACACACACACACACACACACACAAGCACACACACACAGTGCCCACCACCACCTTCCCTACCACCTAGAGCTACTGCCCATCTCAGGGTGTGACAATTGCAGGCATGATTGCTGATTGCTGGTGGTTTCAGGTCATTGACACACAGAGTAAAACTCTGATTAAAAAAGCAACTTGTAACAATGAGAAAACAATGTTTTATTTTCAAAGTTCCAGCTTTTTTGAATTTTCAATGTGACCAGAGGAGGACGTGGTATATATAATGTTGTTGGCCCTCTAGACAAAATATGAATATAAAGTTAAAATTTTTCACATAGTATTGAATATCCAGATGGTTGCTATTACATAAATGGCTGAATTAATTTTTTGCCTGATAGAAGCATCCTAGTTTAAAAATTAAAAGCATAGCTTCTATATACTGACTGCATGGGTTCATTTGCAGATTACATAAATTCTTAATTGTGTGCCCAAATAGTAAGTCATTTAATTTCTCTATACTTCTGGAGATTTTGTGTGTGCTTTTTGCTTTTGATATTTTTAAAAATATGAATGGAGAGTAACAGTATATCTCAAAATGCTATAAAATGACTAAAAATGTTAATATTTCTTGAACACTTAGAAGAGTTGTGGCTTGAAAGATATATAGATCATAAAACTCACCAATGCAAATTGTGTACTTTAATGATTAAATATCTTGATGGAGTTCTGCATCCCTCATCATAATTAATTTTAGAAAGTTTTCTTTAATAATGAAAGAAACTCTATACCTTAGCCACAACCAACCCTTTGCCCCAAACTTTAGCCACCAGTCTATGTTCTTCTCTATAGATTCCTTATTCTGCACCTTTTTTTGGTGTATGGAGTTACACAGTAGGTGCTGTTGTGACTGGCTTCTTTTAAGTTTCATTTATAACATGTGTAATACTTCATTTCTTTTTCTCACTCAGTATTTCCACTGTATAAATATGACATTTTTTTCTATTTGATATTGATGAACAATCCAGTTGTTTTCACTTTGTGCTATCACATAATATTTCTATGAATATTTCTGTAGTTTTGTGTGGGTAATTTAAATTTTATATTAGTAAAAAGGAAGAGAACAAGTATAAGTAGCTCAAAATTTAACTCTATGGTGTACTATTTTTATTGATCAGATTCTTGCTGTATTTATTTTTCTCACTTATCAAAATCCTAATCATCCTACATGCTTTGCTTAATTTTTGCTCTATTATTGTTTTCAGGCAGCAACATGCAGATCCTATCCGATATTAATTAATTAATTGTTTAATTAATTAATTTCAGTACTCATGATAGAATTCAGGACCTTGAATTTGAGAGGCAGGTGGAGGCACCACTGAGCTAAATCCCTAGCCCTTATCTGATATTATTTTTAAAGCCTCCTTAATCATCTTGATAAAGTTGTTAAATTTTCTTTCTCTATCACCTTCCTTGGTTTTTATTTTATTCTTTTGAAGGTACAGGTATAGGTACCATCCAATTTTAATTCCTCCCAAACACTTGGGAAAAAAAAAGAAGAAAAACAAAATCAAACAGATAAACTGCTGTATCCTATAGTATTTTTTAAAAATAATTTCTTAGCAAATACATTTTAAAATTATGTCACATTACATATACATATATTCTATTTACAAATTAATACCACATATGTTTAACATATGCTAAAACAAGACTATTTTTTCATATATGAGACATTTAAAAACATCTTTCATAAATAGAGCTTGAAAGAAGGCATAGCACCTTATTTATAGTGTTGCTAATGACTGGCACACCATAATTATTATACAAGTGAGATCTTTTTAATTATTGTATTTTGAGGTAAGTGAGTAGCAGTCAGTTGTACAAACCACTGTGTATCTACATAGTTCAGGGTCCCATCAGTTTCAAATTGTATAAACATTCAGTGAAATGACTATTTGAACAATTGTATGATCAAATACTCTTTTTTGTGATAGAAAAATATATTGCTTCTGTGTACTAGATTTTAAACATCTTTAATGTAGAAGTTGATTATGAATTAAATCTATACCCCTCAATGCATAGCATAGAATTTTACATAAAAGCAACCACTGTTTGGGCATCACTACTTGAGTAGCCTATGAGTGACTAATCATTAATGTTTGTGTGCTGTGTGGATGTACAGTATACCATAGCTTATCACAGGCCTCCAGTTCTTATCTGCATTAGTTTATTAAGGATCTACCATGATAAACTACCTTGTAATGGGTGGTTCAAACAACATAAAATTAATTTTCCATAATTCTGGATTCTACAATTAGAAGATCCAGTTGTTGGCAGTTGTGTGCTTTTGAACACCTTGAGGGAATGCTCTGTTTCAGGCGACTTCTGGGCTTGGCATTGGCTGTGTTCCCTGTGCATTTTTCCTTTGTACATGACTACATCCAAATTTCCACTTAATAGCTGAACAACGATCAGGTTTGATTATGAGTCTTTTAAACTCTTAACTCTTTATTAGCTCCTTTTTACTTGATTGCCTCTTCAAATTAAGTAATAATTATGATCACATTTCAAAGTACTGGGGTTGGATTCATAACATGAATTTTGAGGAGATATAATTTAGCTCATAACATTATTTTAATCTTTTCGATGCACTGGCCTTTATACAATAAAGATTTTACTAACTTTCAACTGGAGTCATTTTGAAATAGATACATTCTATGAAAAAGTAGATGAAAGTTAAAATCTCAAAGTATAACATTTTTGTGGTCACCTCAAGGACACAAAGCACTTATCAATACCATTATACATATCTGGTGTTCATGTTTGCATATTTTGTGGTTCTTCCCCATACATCTTTTTCTTTCCAAGAAGTTTTGGACCTATGTAAACAGAATTTATTATTTTCCCTTTACATATGTGAATCTGGCTACTCTGAAGTGTTATTGACTTGCTGAAAGCTAAAGAGTAAATCAGTGATTTCTCAATACCCCAGTTTTTATAATTACTATAATAACTTATCTGACCCATTTGGGCATTAGAAATTATATGAAAAACTTAAGATACCATTGCCTTTTCCTTATGCTGTCCTGAAATTGAATCACCCCATTTGTCTTTTGGCTCCCACAAATGTGATAAAACATTAGCTTATAAAATAAAGACAGTCTATCTTCTGATTTTGTACTATTGGAGTGTAATTAGAGTAAATCAGATTTCTCAATACCCCAGTTTTTATAATTACTATAATAACTTATCTGACCCATTTGGGCATTAGAAATTATATGAAAAACTTAAGATACCATTGCCTTTTCCTTATGCTGTCCTGAAATTGAATCACCCCCCATGTCTC